>NC_079194.1:171543955-171843955 GCF_029499605.1 Hyla sarda | reverse complement strand
TGTATATATGATATATATACAATGAGGAATGAGGAAAAGAAAGAAAAGTTTAGGATCCAATAAAAGTATATTTATTATAATAAAAATACGACTGATCGCCCTGCAGGGCCCTTGCAAAAGCGAAAGGTGTATGTGATATTAGGTAAATAAATGTAGCACTAATCAAACGATAATAAAAATAATAAAAATATATATATCCACTATAACAAGTTGTGTTGGTATAAATAGATATATGATTCACAGTTCGTCACAACCAACAATATTGTAGAAAAGTAGTAGCAATAAATTCCAATGGTACTGAAATTATATCTGAGTCTCCAGTAGCATAAATCGTGCCGTTTGTGACTGTATTGCGATGCGCAGTTGTATCAATAAATCCAGAAGTAAAGTTTGTAACCTTGTTGCAGTTTTGAGATAGTTATAACATAACTGTATCAGCTGTGTTTGTAAAGGTAATGTTCGTAACGGAACGGTGCACAGCACCACTCACCCTCCTCGGCAGATCTTGGATGCAGGCTTGGTACGGCAGTATCTTAAAGTAGCGATGTCTGTCTGTACTTGCGGTGCCTTGTTGAGGCGCAGTCTGGGTGAGTGGCTCTCCGGTGGGCTAAGAAGTTCCCGGGTTGGCACGGAATGGCGTCCGGCCTCGTGGGGTGATGTCCGGGAGTTCCGGATGATATATATATCATATATATATATATATTGATGATATAGTTTTTATTTGGAAAGGCCCGAGAAACTTGTTGGAAACTTTTATCCAAGAAATTAATATTAATAATTTTAACTTAAATTTTACTCCACATATAAGCACAGGCACTTTGGAATTCCTCGATCTTCTAATTACCATAGACACATGTAAGTTGATCTGCAGTACGTACCATAAACCTGTAGCTAAAAATAGTTTTATCCTTTTTAATAGTTGCCACCTACCCAGGTGGCTTTTAAATGTCCCTACAGAACAGCACCGCAGACTAAAGAGAAACTGTACCTCTCAGTCTAAATTTGAAGAAGAGGCCCAAGCCCTTACGGAACAATTCTTGGATAAAAGGTACCCAAAAAGTGTTTTAGACAAATCTTTTAACCAAGTCCGTACCTTGGATAGATCCTCTTTCTTTGTCCCAAAAGAAAGTAAGATATCACCTCAAAATGATGAACCTAAGATTATATTACCTTTCAATAGAGACTATAAGAAAATAGAAATGATTATCAAAAAGAACTGGCACTTTTTATTGAAGGATAAAATCATTGGACAAAAAATCCCTCCACACCCGCCGATAGTATACACAAAAGCTCCAAATTTAGGCATTCAAGTTGCCCCCACAGTAAAACAATCAACAGTTTCCCTAACATCATCTACATGGCTACATAGCAAGGGATTCCATCGATGCGGCACCTGCTCAGCCTGCAAAACTACAAACTTTCCCAAAAAAATTACCGAAATTACATCTACATCCAACAACTATACCCATAAAATCACAGAATGTCTTACCTGTCACAGCAAGGGGGTTATTTACTTAATCCAATGTACATGTCAGAAACAGTACATAGGCCGCACGAAAAGACAATTAAAAACATGGATGGCTGAACACATCTACAATATAAAAAGAGGTCTAAAAACACACCCATTGTCACTACATTTTGCAGAGAAACATAACCATAACCCATCAGATTTATCCTTTTTAGCAATTCAGAATGTAAGAAAATGTTGGCGTGGTGGCGATTACATCAAGAAGATGTCCAAAGCCGAATCAAGAAAGATATTCGACTTTGATACTATCAAGCCGAGGGGACTCAATGCAGAACTCGAAATCTTCGGGTTCCTTTGATCCCATCTTGGAGTGCGGCTCACCCTCACGACCCGTCACTGGCTGGTCGTTTATCGACCCAGTGACGGCTCCTGGGTCTGAGCCTCCCCAAGAACTCTCTACTGTCAAGCCTCCTTCGGTTGTTTGTCCAGATCCTTTCCCTTCCCTCCCTTCCATATTTCCCATATTTTTCATATTTTTTATATATTTTTATTTTTTATTTTTTTAAATATTTTTAATTTTTTTGAAATTTTTCTATATTTTTTCATAATTTACACATTTTTATAGCTTCATCATTTACTTATATACCCATATTTATTCAACTATATTCTCATATTGTTCACACTAATTTATATAGCTTTATCATATGCCTATTACATATATTCTATATTATATGTATTTTTATAATATATAATATTACATAATTCTTACCATTGCATACCTTCACATGAGTACCTATTTAAACTTACTTTTTCATATTTTAATTCATATTTTAATTTTCGCTTTTAGTGTAATCTATTTATATATCACATGAATGAACATACCTTCATTGTCATGTCTGGTATATTGTATACATCTCTTTTTTCCTTTCTTTCTTTCTTTCTTTCTTTCTCTCTCTCTCTCTCTCTTCAATCTACTTTCTATCCTATCTTATTGGATCCATCCCTTATTTTGCAATAAACTTTGAGTTTCTCTTACCCATGTTTTACTTGTTACCTTAATCATTATGACATCACTAAATGTAGACTACATAAATACAGACCTTTTCACCAGGTATTTATATTTCTTGTCACTGAAGAAAAGGCCCGCGGCCTTGAAACGCGTCTGACCCGTGATCAAGCACTACTCTATCAAGTGTACATCACTTGAAAATAGACTATATCCACTATTTTTAATTTGCAACTGCTGGATGCCCCTATCATTGGGACCACTGTGACGCGCGAACTACTAGCGCCTTATTCAGATTTGCACCTGCTTCCTGTAATCTTCCATCACAGCCCCGGGCAGCGGAACTCCCGGACATCACCCCACGAGGCCGGACGCCATTCCGTGCCAACCCGGGAACTTCTTAGCCCACCGGAGAGCCACTCACCCAGACTGCACCTCAACAAGGCACCGCAAGTACAGACAGACATCGCTACTTTAAGATACTGCCGTACCAAGCCTGCATCCGAGATCTGCCGAGGAGGGTGAGTGGTGCTGTGCACCGTTCCGTTACGAACATTACCTTTACAAACACCGCTGATACAGTTATGTTATAACTATCTCAAAACTGCAACAAGGTTACAAACTTTACTTCTGGATTTATTGATACAACTGCGCATCGCAATACAGTCACAAACGGCACGATTTATGCTACTGGAGACTCAGATATAATTTCAGTACCATTGGAATTTATTGCTACTACTTTTCTACAATATTGTTGGTTGTGACGAACTGTGAATCATATATCTATTTGTGATCGGGGCTCCATACGTGTACTAGTGACAGGAAAGATTGCCTACATATCTATACAAGAACTTACCCGAGCATAGCGGTCTGAGTTGTGCCATAACCGCGCAATGAGGGCACGCCTATAGAGGGCATGCACTATAGTGAAGGAATAAGATAAGGGAGGGTTGGGAGGGTTCCACAAACGACACGTGCTCCGCCCCTGTAGGAGAGGGGGAAGTTATATACACACGCCCCCACCTGTTCCCAATAAGCCCCACCTGGAAGTGCAGGGAGCGATAATTACTTCCGCCCCTCGCACAAATACAGCCCACCAGGCTTTATACTTGTGATCGGGGCTCCATACGTGTACTAGTGACAGGAAAGATTGCCTACATATCTATACAAGAACTTACCCGAGCATAGCGGTCTGAGTTGTGCCATAACCGCGCAATGAGGGCACGCCTATAGAGGGCAAAAAGCAACCATGCTAGGATGAATACAATTCCTGAAATAAAACATCCTACATCCAGCATCAATCTTCACATACCCGAAGTAGACTATACCTAGTGTGCTGAAAGAGTAGCCCTGACCAACTAGTGACTACTAGAGGTGGTAACCATACCTTTGAAATCGTGGTAGTAACGTCCATCTGTAAAGAATCAACCTGAGAATAACCTTCCCTGCCAAATATACTAACTGAACTATACCTATCACCATCCCTACTTGTGACATTACTTCAAATTGACACGGAAAGGCTAACTTCATGGCAGGTCTGACAAGCACCAATCCCCTGCTATTTAAGAGGCAAAAACTAAACTGACAGGTAAATGACAAGAAATACCTATCTACCTGATAGACCATGTGGGTCATGTTGCCTGACAAGGTTCACGAAGGCACCTTACCTGATTGAGGCTGTACTGACAGACATACCTAACTAGCCACTGTACTGACCCAACTGGACTTGGAAGTGATGACCCGTTGCAGACAACAGCTCCCTGCGAGAGCAACGTACCTGTAGATGTGACCAGTGTTTAGGTGAACCATCATGCCTGACAGGTCTTTGTGACACCGTCGTGCCTGAACCCGTCACAGGTCCCCGCGGAACCATCGAGCCTGTAGACATCACAGGTCTTTGTGAAATCATCGTGCCTGTAAACGTCACAGGTCTTTGTAAACCACTTTTTTTTTTATTAATTTTATTTTTTTCAAATACGTAAGTGTGAAATGCCATATTGAGATTGTATGCTATCTGAAACGTGTCAGATTACCTACATAACCATGTCAAATCAATTGCTCTGAAATGAGACAGCAGCAACCACGATTCAATCCCCGATCCTAAAGAAATGAGTCATGTAACTGCATTAAATGCACAATATATCTGCAACTAAATGCTGGCCCTCCTTAAAAGAGAACGTGCAATTATGCCGGATAGTTGAATGTGTACTATAACGAAATGATAACGTCATCGAGAAATACAACAGACGAGGTTGTATCTGACCTGAAAACGTGTCAGGTCATAACAAATATAACACACGACAAAATTGCTCTGAAAACGAGTCAGTAGCAACTGGCATTACCCCTTTTAACTTGAAGAGGAGTCAGACAACAGGGTAACATCATGAGTATTCATGACAAGATACCTGTATGAAGCTGGCGTGTTGTTCTGAAGGCGTGTCAGTAACAAAAATGACCAATTGTGTCCAATACTCTAAGCAAATGATCTACCTCCCCTGTGTGCACCGCATGAAACATGTTAACCGTATGTACAGCATAACCTGCTAACAGTATACCCAACTACAAGTCGCTACTCAATATGTTATTGCTCTGAGACATGTCTGTAACAATAACCTATGTGGTGCATCCCCCCCTGCAAACGTAGGAGGTTTAAGAATGTGCTCGATATATCTGCAATGAATGTAAGCACCATATGTATACTGTAATCGTGTATTGTAAATATATGTACAGCCAGAGGTGCAACTGATATTCAACACTAGGAACGAATGCACATAATAACCTACCCGCATACAACTATGGTAGTATGCAACAAATGCTGTGTACTGGTGCATGTATCATACACAAGCTGGGAGCGTAAGTACCGTGAAAACGTAAGGAACGTTATGAATTTATGCTCTAACACCATTATGAGTACCGCATACATGCCTAGAAAATAAAGTGTAAACATATATCTAAAAAGATAAAAGACAACGTGCAACTATGCCGGATAGTTGAATATGTCTACTATAAGTAACTGATAACGTGGTCATGAAATACCACGGAGGAGGCTGTATCTGTCCTGAGAACGTCTCAGGTCATGACAATAAACCACAATGTAATTGCTCTGAAAATTTGTCGGTAGCAACCGACATTAACTCCTTAAGCTGAAGGAGTCAGGCAAATAGGGCAACATCCTAACAAAGCTGTATAAGCTTACCGTATAAACACTATGCACGAATATGCAGTATGAAAGCTATGAGCATGAGTACAGTAAAGCTACGGGAGCATATGTGTAGTGTAGACTCTAAGGATGGAAATGCAGAAAAACTATTACCCATGTGCAGTACAACAAAATAAAGCTATGAACGTAACCAGACTATGAGCGTAACGTGCAACTATGCCAGATAGTTGAATCTGTGTACTATAACGAAATAACGTAAATCGAGAAATACAACAGATGAGGTTGTATCTGACCTGAAAACGTGTCAGGTCATAACAAATACACCAACGACAAAATTGCTCTGAATACGAGTCAGTAGCAACCGACATTACCCCTTAACCTGAAGAGGAGTCAGGCAACAGGTTAACATTGTGAGTATTCCTGAAATTGGTTGCTCTGAATGTGAGTCAGTAACAACCGCGATTCAACCCCTGAAGGAACGAGTCAGGTGACCGGGTATTGAACAGCCGATTAGCGCCACTAAAATGATGACCACCCTTTGAACGAGTACCTGTGCCGGATAGTTGAATATGTGTACTATAACTAACTGATAACATAGTCGTGAAATACAACAGAGGAGGTTGTATCTGACTGACCTGAGAACTTGTCAGGTCATGACAATAAACAACAATTCGATTTCTCTGAACGAGTCAGTAGCAACCGACATTGACCCCTTAACTTGAAGAGGAGTCAGGCAATAGGGCTACACCCTGACAAACCTGAGAGAACTTTCCGTATAAAAGACTATGCACGAATACACAGAATGAATGCTATAAACATACGTACAGTAAAAGCTACGGGAGCATGTGTGTAGTGTAGACACTGTGGATGAACATGCAGAATAAATACCATTACCCATGTACAGTAAACGCTATGGATGTTAGTGCAGAGAACATAACAAAATGAATGCTACATGTACGCAGAATAAGTACTACAACGTGTCAGCATAATTACTACCATCGTATGTACAGAATGAATGCTACGAATGTCCGTGTAGTGTATTGCTACAATTCTATGTGCAATATACATGACGTGAACATGTCTGTGTTATGAATACAACGAGCGTGTATGTGGTATAAATGTTATGAGTGTATAGTGGTATGATACTCTGAGCAGTATAATGCTATGAGTATACTTGCGGTATCAATGCTAAGAGCGTATGTGCCTGATGTAGGCCATGTGCAGTATAAATGCTACAAGTACATGTGCAGTATAAGCGTCGAGCATATGTGCTACGAATTAATATGTGGTATGACGCTATGAGGTATGAGTACTATGAGCAGTATAATGCTGTGAACATGCTATGAGCGCGTGGCCACAACTGCACGAAACAGCATGACACTATGTGTGAGAACCGTATGAAACCTGCGTGTATGAATGCGGTGAACATGTGAACAACAAAACCATGACCGTGTAACCAATATAACTGCCATGAGCGTATGAACCCTGCGTGTATGAATGCGATGAGCAACAAAACCATAACCGTGTGACCAATATAACTGCCATGAGCGTATGAAACCTGCGTGTATGAATGTGGTGAACGTGTGAACAACAAAACAATGACCGTGTAACCAATATAACTGCCATGAGCGTATGAACCTTGCGTGTATGAATGCGATGAACGTGTGAACAACAAAACCATAACGTGACCAATGTAACTGCCATGAGCGTATGAAACCTGCGTGTATGAATGCGGTGAACGTGTGAACAACAAAACCATGACGTGTAACCAATATAACTGCCATGAGCGTATGAACCCTGCGTGTATGAATGCGAAGAATGTGTGAACAACAAAACCATAACCGTGTGACCAATATAACTGCCATGAGCGTATGAAACCTGCGTGTATGAATGCGGTGAACATGTGAACAACTTAAGAACCGTGAGCGTGTGACCACTATAACTGCCATGAGTGTATGAACCGTATAATTGCCATAGGCAGTATACTGCCGTAACCAGGATGAAATACCATTAACATATGAACCGAATGATACTTTGAGCGTATGAACCAGTGATAATTACGAGGTGTTTGATTGCCATGAATGTAACATGGTAGAAAGAACGTAAGACCGTGAACATGCCAAGAATAAGTGAACAGCATAAATGCCAAGTTTGTGGACCGTGTAAAACACCAGCGAGTGAGAGAATAACCATGAGGTGAACAGCATAAACGAGTTTGCACAGTATAAATGCTGTGAATGTATCATCAGTGAGTATATGTACCGTATATAATGATATTAGCACATGAAACTGTATACATACTATGCGCGTACGAGCAGTGTGCCATAAGCGTATGAATTAACCATGAGAGTACGGACAATAAGAAACTCATGGAGTTATGAAACCGTGAAGATGCTCTACTCGTGTGCACCTTGTACCAGTAATGCGTGTATGCCCATAATAAAACCAAGCGTATGAACCGTATGGATACCATGATCGTGCAAATAATTACACTGTGTATACTATGATTTAATTGGATGTAGCCTATGTTATATCTCTATAGAGCATTGCACCCTACTATATACTATATTGAAACAAGACAGTCTGCAGAGCACTGCATCACCACACACAGCATATGCTACCCTGCAACGTGATCCTCTGCAGAGTATTGCACCACACCAAACAGTAAATGCCACCCTGTGTTGTAACGAGACCCTTCGCAGAGCACTGCACCACACTGGACATGCTAACTGTAACGACCCTCTGCAGAGCATTACACTATGTCCTATATAATATGTTGTATTGAAACCATCCCATCTGCAGAGCATTGCACTGACTGTATAAAGTTTGTTTATAATGAGACCATCTGCAGAGTATAGCACTATACTGTATATAGTATATATTATATTGTAACAAGACCATCTGCAGAGCATAGCACCATAGCTGTATATCATATATACTATATTGTAATGAGACCATCTGCAGAGCATTGCACCTTTACTATATTGTAACAAGACCATCTGCAGAGCATATCACCATAGCTGTATATCATGTATACTATATTGTAACTAGACCATCTGCAGATTATTGCACCATAACTGTATATCATGTATACTATATTTTAACGAGACCATCTGCAGAGCACTGCACTATACCGTTATACAGTACATGTTATATTGTAACGAGACCCTTTGCAGAGCATTACACTGTGCCGTATACTGCAAGGGCACCGTATACCCCGCAGAGCACAGCAAAAGTTATATTGAATCGACTCTTTGCAGAGCATTGCACCACACTGTATACAGCAAACGTTATATTGAAACAACCCTCCACAGAGCATTACACTATACTTTAGATTAACGATAGCAGACAAGCTGACAGGACCGCCTAACGAGGACTGGGCAGCTGCCGCAACCTGTCCCAAGGACATAGACAATTGTAGCTATGCGGGTGGCGGGCGGTCCACATGTCACCATGAGGCAGCTAGCGGGCTGCGCGAAATGCTGAGGCCGCACCACCCCCAGCACCGATTTAACTCACCTGCTTGCCGCTCCTGGCCCCCCCTACCGCTGCGGGCAGAGCCAGCCAGAACCATACCTGCCCAATATTACCTTATAATCAGAGTGAGACACAGCATCCCCACATAAGACAGCCAGCGGAGCTGCCCGGAATGCCGCGCCTGCACCCCCCCCCAGACTCATGATCAGCGAGGCCTCCGCACCGTGAGCAGCAGCTCTGAAGATTTTTGTGGGAGATTCAAACACCAGCCTGCCACAGGAAGCAGAGATTCCACAAACGACACGTGCTCCGCCCCTGTAGGAGAGGGGGAAGTTATATACACACGCCCCCACCTGTTCCCAATAAGCCCCACCTGGAAGTGCAGGGAGCGATAATTACTTCCGCCCCTCGCACAAATACAGCCCACCAGGCTTTATACTTATACCAACACAACTTGTTATAGTGGATATATATATTTTTATTATTTTTATTATCGTTTGATTAGTGCTACATTTATTTACCTAATATCACATACACCTTTCGCTTTTGCAAGGGCCCTGCAGGGCGATCGGTCGTATTTTTATTATAATAAATATACTTTTATTGGATCCTAAACTTTTCTTTCTTTTCCTCATTCCTACCCTCAGTGCTCTTGAGGACTGGTTTTTGTATATATATATATATATATACATCCCTCCTTTACATATATTTCTTAGGCCTATTGGGTGAAGGCATCACCTTTAACCTCGAGCACCCCCCTCCCCTCTTCTTCCCCATATCCTAAGTGAGCTACACATTTTTTGAGACTTGTAATAGACTTTAGAATTTTGACTTTAGGCTGGACTTGACTATAGGCAGTGGCGTAGCTATAGAGGTCGCAAGGGACGCAATCGCGACCGGGCCCCATAGCCACTTCACTATACTATATGCTGCAGCAACAGGTCCCGGGCCCGCCGCTGCCATCACTTTTTTAACACCACTCGGGCCCTGTTGCTGCAGCAGGGTCAGACGGACAGGCAGAGGGCTGATGAGAGCAGTGCAGGCAAGCACGTGACCTGTCACAGCCTCTGACCCCGCGCGATTCAGGGGAGCATGAAGCATGAAGTTCAGGGGAGCATGAAGAGGATTTACAAATCTAGGGGGAAAGAGGGGGAAACAAAGGAATCGGGAGGAAGATTTATATTCTATTCAGTGTACAACGTATAACAGGGTTATATTTAGAGGCTACAGTGTGTGGTAGTATT
Source organism: Hyla sarda (assembly GCF_029499605.1). Taxonomy (NCBI): domain Eukaryota; kingdom Metazoa; phylum Chordata; class Amphibia; order Anura; family Hylidae; genus Hyla; species Hyla sarda. The sequence continues at coordinate 171,833,600 of NC_079194.1, read as the reverse complement.
TTACTCAGGTGGTAAAATGTGTACCTGTATTACATTCAGAGGGTACAGTGTGTGGCAATAATATATTTAGAGGGTGCAGTGTGTGGCAATAATATATTTAGAGGGTGCAGTGTGTGGCAGTATTATTTTTAGGTGGTACAATGGTTAGCAGTATTATATTGGGGGCACAGTGGTTGGCAGTATTATATTCAGGGGGTACAGTATTTGGCAGAAATCTAATGATTATTGTCTTAATACAGAGGATAAGGATCTGCTGACAAATTAAGGAACCAATGATGTCCGGGTGTCAGACTCTGCAGAGAAGATGTAGCTGGAAGAAGTCCTGACGTCTGGACCGGATGAGGAAGAAAAGGAAAGACGTCACTCAGGTCACTGATATTGTGTATTCTCCTGACTATCAGAGTTGTAGTCAGTTGTACGTTCTGCAGTGATGATGGATGACACTGTACTCCAATCTGTGGCTATCCAGCTGTTGCAAAACTACAACTCCCATAAATCCTGAGGCTCTTCAGACACGATGGGAGTTGCAGCTTTCCAACATCTGGAGAGCCACTTGAACAAAGGGGATTGGTGGAGGTCCCATCAGTCGGACCCCCCACCATAAAAATGGACTGCTTATTTTAAAATGCCCAGGCCTATTTTTGGTCCCAGTCCGTCCCTGTCTCTAAGTCACCTTTTTCTCCTGACTCTGTCCCATCTGTGCTGTAGTCACTGATATCTTTGTGCAGCTGAGGCCGAGTAAGGGGGTCGTCAGGGATTGAGAAAGCAGGTCGTCGGGGGGGGAGGAGGGTATGGGTAGGGGGGCCCAGGACAATTTTTCACATCGGGGCCCTGTGGTTTCTAGCTACGCCCCTGACTCTAGGTAGTAGTGACAGCAGACATAGACCTTGACTTACTGGAATGACTGTAGATTTGAGGCCTTCCAGGTGCTGGACACTAGCACTGAGATCTCTGCTGTTTGCTGGTCTCAGTAAAGAAGAGAGAGCAAAAGAGACAGAATTTTAATGGCCTCCCCCTTATATAGAGGTGCTTTCTGGGTAACATGTGACAACATAAACATAACATATGACATCATCACAGGTCCTTTAGACATTTACTCAAGTCCTCCAAAGGTCCTTTCTACTAACTATACATTAATTCACTGACTATAATCCTATAACCATAAAAGACACTATAGTAACAGCAGGGGAGACACTTCAGGAGAGCCCCCAGGTCACTGAGGGACTCAACCTGACAGGGCCTAAGTGTAGTGCAGGACCATGTCCTGTACTGGGACATTACAAACCCCCCTACTTAACACAAGTCGCCCTCGACGCACGTTCTGTCAGAGTTGAGGGTCGAGGTGGCCCTGGGGCCAGATGCAGTTCTGAGGCATTTTCTACAAACAAACTCCCTTTTCCAGGCTGGTAAATTTCCTTTAGTAAAACTGATAACATAAGAGTCTCTGTATTATTGTCCATTCACGCTCTGATTTTTGGCTGCTCAACCGAGAACCGGATTAATAATGACTAGGACAATACATATTACTTTACTTAAAGGACCTTTGACTATACATTTTATGACTTGACTATGCATAATAATGGACAATACATATAACACTTTTGACTATGCATGTAACATAACTGTTACGCCTAGCGCTCCGGGTCCCCGCTCCTCCCCGGAGCGCTCACGGCGTCTTTCTCCCTGCAGCTCCCCGGTCAGTCCCGCTGACCGGGAGCGCTGCTCTGTCATGGCCGTTGGGGATGCGATTCGCACAGCGGGACGCGCCCGCTCGCGAATCGCATCCCAGGTCACTTACCCGTTCCCGTCCCCTGCTGTCATGTGCTGGCGCGCGCGGCTCCGCTCTCTAGGGCGCGCGCGCGCCAGCTCCCTGAGACTTAAAGGGCCAGTGCACCAATGATTGGTGCCTGGCCCAATTAGCTTAATTGGCTCCCACCTGGTCCCTGACTATATCTAACCTCCTCCCTTGCACTTCCTTGCCGGATCTTGTTGCCCTTGTGCCTAGTGAAAGCGTTTTGTGTGTTTAAAACCCTGTGTACCAGAACTTCTGCTATCTCCCCTGACTACGAACCTTGCCGCCTGCCCCCGACCTTCTGCTACGTCCGACTTTGCTTCTGCCTACTCCCTTGTACCTCGCCTATCTTCAGCAGCCAGAGAGGTGAGCCGTTGCTAGTGGATACGACCTGGTCACTACCGCCGCAGCAAGACCATCCCGCTTTGCGGCGGGCTCTGGTGAAAACCAGTAGTGTCTTAGAATCGGTCCACTAGCACGGTCCTCGCTATCCCTCTCTGGCACAGAGGATCCACCTCCTGCCAGCCGGCATCGTGACAGTAGATCCGGCCATGGATCCCGCTGAAGTTCCTCTGCCAGTTGTCGCTGACCTCCCTACGCTGGTCGCCCAGCAAGCTCGTCAGATCGCCCAGCAGTCGCAACAGATAGCGCAACAAGATCACCAGCTGTCGTACTTGACCACCATGACACAGCAACTCCAGTCACAACTACAGCAAGTACAGTCGCAGCTACAGCAGCAACAACCATCTCCTCCGCCAGCTCCAGCACCCCTTCCGCGGCGAGTGGCCGCTCCTAGCCTCCGCCTGTCCTTGCCGGACAAATTTAATGGGGACTCTAAGTTTTGCCGTGGCTTTCTTTCGCAATGTTCCTTGCACTTAGAGATGATGTCGGATCAGTTTCCTACTGAAAGGTCTAAGGTGGCTTTCGTAGTCAGCCTTCTGTCTGGAAAAGCCCTGTCATGGGCCACACCGCTCTGGGACCGCGATGACCCCGTCACTGCCTCTGTACACTCCTTCTTCTCGGAAATTCGAAGTGTCTTTGAGGAACCTGCCCGAGCCTCTTCTGCTGAGACTGCCCTGCTGAACCTGGTCCAGGGTAATTCCTCCGTTGGCGAGTACGCCATACAATTCCGTACTCTTGCTTCTGAACTATCCTGGAATAATGAGGCTCTCTGCGCGACCTTTAAAAAAGGCCTATCCAGCAACATTAAAGATGTTCTGGCCGCACGAGAGACTCCTGCTAACCTGCATGAACTCATTCATCTAGCCACTCGCATTGACATGCGTTTTTCTGAGAGGCATCAAGAGCTCCACCAGGAAAAAGACTTAGATCTCTGGACACCTCTCCCACAGTCTCCACTGCAATCTGCGCCTAGGCCTCCCGCCGAGGAGGCCATGCAAGTGGATCGGTCTCGCCTGACCCTGGAAGAGAGGAATCGCCGTAAGGAAGAGAATCTTTGTCTGTACTGTGCCAGTACTGAACATTTTTTGGTGGATTGCCCAATCCGTCCTCCACGTCTGGGAAACGCACGCTCGCACTCAGCTCTCGTGGGTGTGGCGTCTCTTGATGCCAAGTCGGCTTCTCCACGTCTCACGGTACCTGTTCGGATTTCCACTTCAGCCAGCTCTCCCCTCTCAGCCGTGGCCTGCCTGGACTCTGGAGCTTCTGGGAATTTTATTCGGGAGTCCTTTGTGAATAAATTCCGCATTCCGGTGACCCGTCTTGTCAAGCCACTCCACATTTCCGCGGTCAACGGAGCCAGGTTGGATTGCACCGTGCGTTACCGCACGGAGCCCCTCCTAATGTGCATCGGACCTCATCACGAGGAGATTGTATTTTTTGTCCTTCCTAATTGCTCTTCTGAAGTTCTCCTTGGACTACCCTGGCTTCAACACCATTCCCCAACCCTGGATTGGTCCACTGGGGAGATCAAGAGTTGGGGTCCCTCTTGTTCCAAGGACTGCCTTCAACCGGTTCCCAGTACTCCCTGCCGTGACCCTGTGGTTCCTCCTGTATCCGGTCCCCCTAAGGTCATTAAGGACTCTGCCTGCCACAGGAAATGCCCCTCCCCCCCTCCCAGTTCCATCAGGCAAGCTTCTGTGTCCCCTCATGGCCCTCGTCCTGGTGTCACACTGCCCCGTGCCAGGTCTCGCCCTCTGCCCTCTCTCCCCATTCCTACTCCTGCGGTTCTGCCTGCCGTTGAGGAATCCCTCCATCCTTTCCCGGTGTCCTCATCCCAGGGGAGGCAGTTACCCGATAAAGAGAAGGGGAGACCTAAGGGGGGGGGTACTGTTACGCCTAGCGCTCCGGGTCCCCGCTCCTCCCCGGAGCGCTCACGGCGTCTTTCTCCCTGCAGCTCCCCGGTCAGTCCCGCTGACCGGGAGCGCTGCTCTGTCATGGCCGTTGGGGATGCGATTCGCACAGCGGGACGCGCCCGCTCGCGAATCGCATCCCAGGTCACTTACCCGTTCCCGTCCCCTGCTGTCATGTGCTGGCGCGCGCGGCTCCGCTCTCTAGGGCGCGCGCGCGCCAGCTCCCTGAGACTTAAAGGGCCAGTGCACCAATGATTGGTGCCTGGCCCAATTAGCTTAATTGGCTCCCACCTGGTCCCTGACTATATCTAACCTCCTCCCTTGCACTTCCTTGCCGGATCTTGTTGCCCTTGTGCCTAGTGAAAGCGTTTTGTGTGTTTAAAACCCTGTGTACCAGAACTTCTGCTATCTCCCCTGACTACGAACCTTGCCGCCTGCCCCCGACCTTCTGCTACGTCCGACTTTGCTTCTGCCTACTCCCTTGTACCTCGCCTATCTTCAGCAGCCAGAGAGGTGAGCCGTTGCTAGTGGATACGACCTGGTCACTACCGCCGCAGCAAGACCATCCCGCTTTGCGGCGGGCTCTGGTGAAAACCAGTAGTGTCTTAGAACCGGTCCACTAGCACGGTCCTCGCTATCCCTCTCTGGCACAGAGGATCCACCTCCTGCCAGCCGGCATCGTGACAATAACACTCATGACTAGACTTACGACTATATATTAGACATTTTATAGATGACTAGACTTAATATTTTATACAAGACATTTGCGGATTGGGTTGCCTGAGGCTCTCTGCCCAATGTCTTGGCTACTGGGGTCCCTTGGCATTTAAAACACATCTCTCCAGAACACTATGTTAAGTTTATTCTAGACATTTTTATGCTAGACAACTGATACAGATAACATTTTGACACTTCTGTTACCTCATATTGACTACGTGCATTACCTTAGTTTCAGGAATACCTTCTGGTCAGGAAAGTATTCTGTGCATGAACATAAGAATATATATGATATTAGACATTTGACATATGACATTAAAGTAGACTGTGTAATTTTGAGTGCTACAGTACTACTGTATGTGACTTGAGGTGTACATTACTATGTGTACTTTTTATGTGTACATTATATGTGCATTAGTCTTTATATCTGGCTGGTATCTGCCCTAGCGTGGACCGTTGGGACCTACTCAGCACCATCTCTTGGGACTCAGGAACAACAACCTCTTCAGGAGCTCTTGACTCAGCTGGACTTACGACAGGTTCCCCCCTTTCAGCAGCCAAAGTAGGTTGTAACTGGACTGGCAGGACTTGGACTTGGGGGTTCGGACATGGGTGAGGCAGGTGGTATGGAAACTGGAGTATATATTCTTGCGCCAACGGTGACAGAACTTGAGCTGGTGTGGTGACTAGAGTTGGTTGCACAGGCCCACAGGTTGGTATGAAACCGAGGATTGCAGCTCGGCCAGGAGGGAACATGGGAACATCCATGGACGGGTGAATTCCCTCTCTGGGCACATACTCCCTCGCAGGTTTGACTGGTGGTGAGGGAGGTATCGGGAGCACAGGCAAATACTTCTTGTGACACAACTTGATTCGATTGTGATGAATGACTTGGGGTTCGCACCCTGACTTCTGGATTGCATTCACATCTGAGTCGGGATAGGGTACTGCGGTCAGTGTATAGGGTTCCGTTTCCCAGATGGAGTCCAGTTTATGAGTTCTCAGAAACTTCCGCAGCCAAACCTACCTGGAGAGGTTTGGCGGAGGCATGACGGTGGTAGTCTTGTTGCTGCCTCTGTTGAGCCTCACCCATTTTTCTGTTGACAATCTCTCTTGCTTCCTGGATCCCTCTTTTGTGGTATGAGACCCATTCCATAGAAGCTTGCGGAGAGTTATTGAATGGAGCTTGGAGTCCACACGTGCGATCTTTGGGCAGCTGGCCATGTTGGCCCATCATCAAATAGAATGGGGTGTATCCAGTGGAACAGTGCACTGTGTTGTTATAAATCTCCAATAGTTTGGGTAACAACTGGGGCCACTATTCATGTCTGGACAAAGACGCTGCTCGCAGCATGTGAATGAAGACTTGATTGATTCTCTCACAGAGCCCGTTCCCTTGAGGGTGATAAGAGGTTGTCCTGAGTTTCTTGCAGGCAGGAAATTAACACAGCTCTTGGAAGAGTTGGGCCTCAAAGGCCGTTACTCAGTAAGGAAAGACTATGGACATCCGAGGATTTGTACCCAATGGGAGTAGAACATCTGGGCTGTGGTTTTGGCTGTAAGAGCTTTGACTGGTACGACTACAACCCACTTGGAGTAATGATCCACCATGGTGAGAGCATAAGAGTACCCGGATCGGGTAGGAGACAACTTGACATGGTCCAGCACAACCAACTGGTTAGGCCTTTCACTCTGGATGGAATGGAGGGGTGCTCTGGCGTCCTTACGCCCTTTCTTGGTGACATTGCAGACTGCACCATTTCTCAATGTCGCTCCGCATCCCAATCCAGTAAAACCGTCACCTGACAGTGGCTTCTGTCTTGTGGACTCCAAAGTGTCCCAACTTGTAGTCATTGAGGACCATCGCCACGTTCCTTCGGGGAGCCAGAATCAGATTAAGTCATTCACCTGAAACCGGATCCAAAGAGTTTCAGTATAACAGTCCCATGTGCACAAACAGTTGTTTCCTTTGTCGCCACAGACACTTCAACTCGTAGTCGCTCTGAGCCCAGCGTAGACGGGTTGGTACCTTTTTCATTAGAAGGTAGTCCAACAGATCCCCCATGACTCACTTTCGTCTTGCAGAGTCCTCCAGGTGTATAAATCTTCATGGAGCTTCTTGTACCTAGATGCACCCTCTTCGAGGGTGGTCGCAGTATTCTGACTCACGAATCTCTGGTAGAATGGGGGCATCTCCACATCTTCCCACTTGTCTTCCACAGGTGGTTCTTCGCCAGGGGACATTCGAGATAGTACATCAGCGTTGACATTGGACTTGCCACTTTTGTACTTGATGGTGAAGTCATAATTGGCCAACCTTGAAGCCCACCGCTGCTCAATGGCACCCAGTTTGGCAATGTTCAGGTGGGCCAGTGGATTATTATCCGTACAGACAGTGAATGGTGTGGCAGCCAAACTGGGTGCCATTGAGCAATTGAGTAATTTTTAAACTTCTCAGTCACGGCCCATACAAGGGCAAGGAGTTCCAGCTTGAAGGAGCTGTAATTGGCATTGTTCTTCTCTGCTCTGTGCAGATTACGACTGGTATAGGCTATCACTTGCTCTTGTTCTCCCTGAACTTGGGATAGGACCGCATCCAAACCTTCGAAGCTGGCATCGGTGTACAGCCGGAATGGCTGGATACGCCAGGATGGGTGGTTCTGTCAACAGGTGTTTCAAGGCTTGGAAAGCTGTCTCGTGCTCCTTGGTCCAGTCCATGGGTAGCTCCCCACTGTAGTTCTCCTTTGCTGTTCCCCGCAAGAGGGCTGTGTGGTGTTCTGCAATCTTGGCGAAGTGAGGAATGAAGCGGCGGGAGTAGCCGGCAAATCCCAGGAAGCTCCGGATGTCACAGCACTGTGCGCAGGGTAGGCCAGTTCTTAACAATTTCTACCTGTGACGTACTGACTCAGCCAAAAGTGACTTCTCCTTCCTGATGACAAGCCCCAGCAGATCACAGGCAATATCCCCAGGCAGAACTAGAGATTATTGCATCCTTGTACCCAAAGAACCTGGCAACACTAGTCTTCAGGTATTGTGCACAGAAAGTGGACCGTGTGCAGAAAGTGTATGAAAACAGTAAATAAAAGTATTTTAACTCTGAGCTTTATGTCACTGGACAACATCAACTGAGGGGTACAAATAGTGATGTCCTAAAGTCCATCCAAGTAGGTAGGGTGACTCTAGGATCCGTCACACTACCTTGTCGGGATTAGGCTGGACTCTCTTGGCACTGACAACATGACCTAGGTAGTGTACCTGAGGTTTAAGCAGATGGCACTTGGATGGCTTGATCTTCAATCCATGTTTGATCAACACTTGGAAGATGTCCGACAGATGACCAAGGTGCTCCTGGTATGACTTAGAGTATACAAAGACATCATGGAGGTACAGCAGGACACTCTGGAAGTTTAAATGGCCCAAGCATTTCTCCATCAGCCGCTGGAAAGTAGTAGGGGCATTGCACAGCCCAAACGGCATACTTTTGAACTCAAACACTACTATGGGGGTCACGAAGGCTGTCTTCTCTCGGTCTTCCACAACCATAGGCACTTGCCAATACCCACTGGCTGTAACGCCGAGCGGAGCGCTGCAAGCAGAGTAACGCCGCGAGCGCTCCGGGGAAGAAGTGGGACCCGGAGAGCTCGCGGTGTTACTCTGCTTGCAGCGCTCCGGTCGGCGCTGCTGACCGAGAGCGCTGCTACCCTGTCACCGGAGGGGATGCGATCCGTGGGATGGGACGTGCCCGTTCACGGATCGCATCCCATGTCCCTTCTCACCCGCTCCGTCCTTCCTCTGTCCCTGCCCGGCGCGCGCGGCCCCGCTCTCTAGGGCACTCGCGCGCCAGCTCTCTGAAATTTAAAGGGCCAGTGCACCACTAATTGGTGCCTGGCCCAATCTAGTCTAATCACTTTTTCCCCTATAAAACATCACTTCCCCTTCCTGTCCCTGCCGGATCTTGTTGCCTAGTGAAAGCGTTCCAGTGTGTCCTTGCCTGTGTTTCCAGAATCTCTGCTGTTGCCCCTGACTACGAACCTTGCCACCTGCCCTGACCTTTCTGCTACGTTTGACCTTGCCTTGCCTTGTCCTTTTGTACCGCGCCATCTCAGCCGCCAGAGAGGTTGAGTCGCTACTGGGAGGAACGACCTGGGGGTTACCTGCCGCAGCAAGTCCATCCCGCTTTGCGGCGGGCTCTGGTGAATACCAGTAACCCCTTAGACTCCGTTCCCCTGGTACGGCCCACGCCATCACCTCTCTGGTTCAGAGGATCCACTTCCAGTGTCCTCACCTTCCGCCAACCCGGATCCTGACACTGGCTAAGTCCAAGGTGGAGAAGTATGCTGCTGACTCAAGGGCGGTGAGTGATTCCTCGATTCTTGGAAGAGGATAAGCATCCTTATGGGTGATATCATTCAGTTTCCTATAGTCAACACAGAAACGGATGGTCCCATCCTTCTTTTTGACCAGAACAAGGGGCGCCGCCCAGGGACTCTGACTTTCCTGAATGAGGTCTGCGCCCTTCCTTCATCCACTAACATCTTTTTTGATAGGTGGACTGTCGCCAGTCAAAATCCGATGCTGGATCATGGACGTACGTCCAAAGTCTGTAGGATGCCTACTGAAGGCTTTTTGGTAAGCATCCTACAGATGTCTGGCAATAGACTGTAGCGAGTATCCGCAGACTTTCTTGGGCACCGAGGGGTTAATGTTAGCTGCAACCGGTGCCGGAGACTTATTGCGGTAAATCATTGGTTTATGCGCAGCAGAGGATACTTGCCAGTATTCTGTAAAGCCGGACGCAGCCGTTTGATCCGGGTGGTAAATTCTTCCCCTGTGCAACACAAGGCGGATTCTTAGTTTCGGCTCGCACACTGAAGAGGCGTCACCGACGGGGACTGACTGGGAGACCGCTCCCACGCGCGGGAAACACCTGACTCTGTTTAACCCATTCAGGTACGGACTTTACACACTTAGCAATAACGATTAACAGTCTTTCTTTCACCTTCCCCACTACTTTATCTGCTCCACAGTAAAAACAGACTTTAGTAACACAGTCCCGTACACTTTGCTGGCGCACACTTTTTCGCAACTGCATGCAATTTTCTATTAGACACAGTTCACCCTGGGGGGAAGGATTGGCGGCAACTTGCATATGGCACACACCCGTATACTGTTAATGGGTGGCCTGACTTGACTTGGTGTTTAGGTGGTTAAGGCACACACCCGTATACTGTTTGTGACACCAAGATTGTGGTGACCCGGCGTATGGTGGGACCACTGGGTGTAGCGGTGTAGGTGGAGGGGCAAGATGGTATTAACCCCCGGGGCAAGTTGTTGTTAACCCCTAGTGTTTGTGACGCCAAAGTGGTTTTGGGTACCGGAACCACACGAACGTTATCTCCGCTATTCCAATGGCTAGGCAGTGAAAGGAGAGTCCACAACCAAGTTATGGTTTAACGGATGCTTTACTGAGTTAAGACATGTTTTATTATCTTCACAGCTAGGTAGTAGTGACAGCAGATATAGACTTTGACTTACTGGAATGACTGTAGATTTGAGGCCTTCCAGGTGCTGGACACTAGCACTGAGATCTCTGGTGTTTGCAGGTTAAACTGGTGCTCTCTAGGTAACATGTGACAACATAAACATAACATATGACATTATCACAGGTCCTTTAGACATTTACTGAAGTCCTCCAAAGGTCCTTTCTACTAACTATACATTAATTTACTGACTATAATCATAACCAAAGATATATGACCAAAGTTGCTTTTCAATCAGAAAAGTGAATTGCGTTTGGTGCTAAACACTTTAGTATTGTCTCCTATCAAAAATTGCGCCAAACAAAAGAGTAAATAAAGTAACACATTTTCTTAAACATATATAATAAATAAAATACATAAATAATGAAGATCAGCAATAGCCAGAAAAATATGTGAGAATCCAATAGGATATGCTCCTAGAAAATTGCCACTATCAGTAAAGCATATATAAGGCAGTGAAATCACTGTCATAGTGTGCATACATAGAAAAAGCAAATGCAAACATAGTGTGAGCTAGGAGGAGAGAGACAATGTAAACAGATGATCACAAGGGAAAGTTTTTACCCCCACCTGTTACAATGGACCATATGTTGTTCCCTTCCACCTTTTAGAGGTCTTTGCATCGCATTAATACTTGGTGGTGTAGGTGGCACATGGTGTTTTTTGCCCACCTTTGCTTTTGTTAGATTTCAAAAAAATTTTAGGTTCATATATTTTATTCTATGAAAACTTAAGTTTTAGCTAATGCATATCCACAATACTTACTTGTGCACACCAACACTTTGACAAAAAAGACCATTTTCTTCTGCCTACCTGCCTCAGTTACTATTCTGATCCTTCCACCCCCCTGATGCCAAGTTCTCCTTCTTTCACCCACCTTCGTCACCGGGTATTGGAATTATCACCCACCACCCAACTCTACCAAAGTGCACGGCAGCACAGACGTGTGGAGCTGTAACTATGGACAGAGACAATACATGTCCTTTAAGGCCCACTGGGTGAATGTGGTTCCTGCACAACAGCAACTTGGACAGGTCACGCCGCTTTTGCCTCCACGCTCTCAGGCCATTGGTCCTGCGACAGTGTGCGACTCCGCCTCCTCATTCTCCACCGTGTCCCATAGTTTACCCCAAGGAGAACTCGTCTGTCCACAAAAAAATGTGGAGAGACTGACCTTTGTGAAGATGAATCAGGCATGGATAAGCCAGGATTCCCAGCCACCAATGCCTGATGCATCAGAGTAGATTGATCATGGTGCCACACCAACACTTCACAAATATGGATAGTGCCAAACAGATTTAAGGTGTTGCTCTCCAGTTACAAACATTCCTCTGCATCAGACCTTTTTTCACCAACCTTCGTCACTGGGTACTGGTATTGCCACTTACTGCACCACTCTGTCACCAGGTCACTTTCAGGATGCCTGATGCTGCTGCTGCCCCCTCCAGGCTGTCTCATTCAGCCACTATATGGTCTCCTCATCTGCCGCCAACTTCAGGCTGTGCCATTCAGCCCCTATATGGTCTCCTCATGCTTCCGCCACCTCCAGACTGTCTCATTCAGCCACTATATGGCTTAATGATGCTGCTGGGCCTGAGAAATTACCTAAAAATTTACCATAAATCTTCAATTTAAATTTGAAAATTAATCTTTTAATCTTAGGGATTGTGAAGCCCTATTGTCTCCTCATGCTGCCGCCAGCTCCAGGCTGTGTCATTCAGCCACTATATGGTTTACTGATGCTGCTGAGCCTGGGACATTACCTACATTTTTTATGGTACCACTAGCTACCATAAATCTTTAATTTAAATTTAAAAATTAATCTTTTAAAGGGTAGCTCCCACCATCACTTTTTTTTCTGTCCCTGCCTATTACCCATCTATCCCTAACCCCCCTCCCTGCCTTTAAATTTTTTTTTTTTACATATTAAAAATGCTTTTTTGTCTGCCTGGTACCGTGCTCACTACCAGGCAGACTTCCCCAGCAGGCACCACGTCACTGATGCCTGCTGGGGCCGACACTTCCGCCTGTAGTTCACCTATACAGGGTGCCTCCAGCTGTTTCCCCACTGCAACTCCCAGCTTGCCCTGACATCTATTGGCTGTCAAGGCATGCTGGGAGTTGTAGTGGGGAAACAACTGGAGGCACCCTGTATAGGTGAACACCGGAGCACATACCGTTCCCCGCCGCGCAGCCCGCAACCCTCCCCCCCCGCCCCCGGCCCTGTCGCGCCACTCAACTCACTCCCCCCCCCTTAGTTCACCCAGAGTACCGCCTCCCCGCCTCCCTGTTTTAAAATCACTTTTTTAAATTAAACTATATTAGAGATATGTTGTAGTACTTAAGTACTACAACATATAAATTTTTTGTTTTCATGACAGTGCCCATGTAACCCCTTCATGACCCAGCCCATTTTCACCTTCAGGACCTGGGCATTTTTTTAAAATCTGACCACTGTCACTTTAAACATTAATAACTCTGGAATGCTTTTACTTATCATTCTGATTCCAAGATTGTTTTTTCGTGACATATTATACTTTATGTTATTGGTAAAATTTCACTGATATTTGCATCCTTTCTTGGTAAAAAAATCTAAAAATTTCATGAAAATTTTGAAAATTTTGCATTTTTCTAACTTTGAAAGTCTCTGTTTGAAAGAAAAATGTATATTCCAAATAAATTACATATTGATTCACATATGCAATATGTCTACTTTATGTTTGCATAAAAAAAATTGACGTGTTTTTACTTTTGGAAGACGCCAGAGGGCTTCAAAGTTCCGCAGCAATTTTCCAATTTTTCTCAAGATTTTCAAAATCATACTTTTTCAGGGCCCGGTTCAGGTTGGAAGTGGATTTTAAGGGTCTTCATAGAAATACCCCATAAATGACCCCATTATAAAAACTGCACCCCCCAAAGTATTCAAAATGACATCCAGTAAGTGTTTTAACCCTTTAGGTGTTTCACAGGAATAGCAGCAAAGTGAAGGAGAAAATTCAAAATCTTCACTTTTTACACTCGCATGTTCTTGTAGACCCAATGTTTGAATTTTTACAAGGGATAAAAGGAGAGAAGGAAATACCTCATATGCGTATGTAAATTGTTCGGCGGGCGCAGTAGAGGGCTCAGAAGGGAAGGAGCGACAATGGGATTTTGGAGAGTGAGTTTTTCTGAAAGGGTTTTTGGGGGGCATGTCCCATTTAGGAAGCCCCTATGGTGCCAGTGGACCCCCCCACATGTGACCCCATTTTGTAAACTACACCCCTCATGGAATTTAATAAGGGGTGCAGTGAGCATTTACACCCCACTGGCGTTTGACAGATATTTGAAACAGTGGACTGTGCAAATGAAAAATTTTATTTTTCATTTTCACAGACCACTGTTCCAAAAATCTGTCATACGCCAGTGGGGTGTAAATTCTCACTGCACCCCTTATTACATTCCGCGAGGGGTGTAGTTTCCAAAATGGGGTCACATATGGATATTTATTGTTTTGCGTTTGTCAGAACTGCTGTAACAATCAGCCACCCCTGTGCAAATCACCTCAAATGTACATGGTGCACTCTCCCTTCTGGGCCTTGTTGTGCGCCCCCAGAGCACTTTGCGCCCACATATGGGGTATCTCCGTACTCGCGAGAAATTGCATTACAAATTTAGAGGGTCTTTTTTCCCTTTTACCTCTTGTGAAAATGAAAAGTATAGGGCAACACCAGCATGTCAGTGTAAAAAATTTATTTTTTTACACTAACATGCTGGTGTAGGCCCCAACTTCACCTTTTCATAAGGGGTTAAAGAAGAAAAAGCCCCCCAAAATTTGTAAGGCAATTTCTCCCGAGTACGGCGATACCCCATATGTGTCCCAAAACTGTTGCCCTGAAATACGACAGGGCTCCAAAGTGAGAGAGCGCCATGCGCATTTGAGGCCTAAATTAGGGATTTGCATAGGGGTGGACATAGGGGTATTCTATGCCAATGATTCCCAAACAGGGTGCCTCCAGCTGTTTCAAAACTCCCAGCATGCCTGGACAGTCAATGGCTGTCCGGCAATACTGGGAGTTGTTATTTTGCAACAGCTGGAGGCTCCGTTTTGGAAACAGTAGCGTACCAGACGTTTTTCATTTTTTTGGGGGAGGGGGGCTGTGTAGGGGTATGTGTATATGTAGTGTTTTTTACTTTTTATTTTAGGTTAGTGTAGTCTAGTGTTTTTAGGGTACAGTCACATGGGCAGAGGTTCACAGCAAGTTTGCCGCTGGAAGTTTGAGCTGCAGCGCAAAATTTGCGCCATCTCAAACTTGCAGCACTCACTGTAAACCTCTGCCCATGTGAGTGTACCCTGTACATTCCCATTGGGGGGAGGGGGCAAACATCCAGCTGTTGCAAACTCCGAGCATGCCCTTTGGCTGTCCGTGCATACTGGGAGTAGTAGTTTTGCAACAGCTGGAGGCACACTGGTTTGGAAACACTAAGTTAAGTAATAAACTTTCAAGTGTTTTGCAACCAAACTTAGTGTTTCCAAACCAGTGTGCCTCCAGCTGTTGCAAAACTACAACTCCCAGCATGCATGGTCTGTCAGTGCATGCTGGGAGTTATAGTTTTGCAACAATTGCAACAGCTGGAGGCACTGAGGTAGGAAACGGACAATGTTTCCCAACTAGTGTGCCTCCAGTTGTTGCAAAACTACAACTCCCAGCATGCCCAGACTGCCCAGGCATGCTGGAAGTTGTAGTTTGGCAATATCTGAAGGATCAGATGTTGCCGAACTACAACTTCCAGCATGCTTAGGCAGTCTGGGCATGCTGGGAGTTTTGCAACATCTGGAGGTCCACAGTTTGGAGACCACTGTATAATGGTCTCCAATCTGTGCTCTTCCAGATGTTAGAGAACTACAACTCCCAGCATGCCTGGACAGACTGAGCATGCTGAGATTTGTAGTTTTGCAACATCTGGAAGAGCACAGATTGGAGACCATTATACAGTGGTCTCCAAACTGTGGACCTCCAGATGTTGCAAAACTACAACTCCCAGCATGCCCAGAAAGCCAAAGGCTGTCTGGGCATGCTGGGAGTTGCAGTTTTGAAACTCCCAGAGGCAGCAGTGAGATCGCTTTACGGCAATCTCACTGCTGCCAATGAAGATGCCGCCCTGCTGCCGGAAACTCACCGCCAGGACGCAGCACTGCCGGGACCGCCTGGAGGACGCCGCTCGCGCCGGGACCGCTCGGGACATCGCATGGCCGGGTAAGTGACGCCGGGGGATGGGTCAGGGACACTTAGCAGAGCGGTGTGAGTCCCGATCCCCGTGATCCCCTTATTCTGATAGCGAAACGCTGCTATCAGCTAGTCAGATTTGACTAGCTGATAGCAGCGATCGCTGGGGGGGGGGGGGGATGGGGGGGGGGTGAAACCCCCGTGGTCGCATGGTAAGATGGCTGGCTATCAGTGATAGCCACCATCTTACTGGGCGCTGCGGGATGCCGCGAGTAGCGGCAAAAATGTTCATGACGTACCTGTATGTCATGGGTTGGGAACACCTTGCCACTCATGACGTACAGGTATGTCATAGGTCGGGAAGGGGTTAATCTTAGGGATTGTGAGGCCCTATGGTCTCCTCATGCTGCCGCCAACTCCAGGCTGTGCCATTCAGCCACTATATGGTCTCCTCTTGCTGCCACCAATGCCAGGCTGTGTCATTCTGCCAGATTAGGGTCTCCTCATGCTGCTGCCTCCTCTAGGCTCTGTTATTGTGCTGGCATAAGACTTCTTGTTAGATTGGGTTATGTGGTCATAAAGTTTTAGTTGAAAGTAAACACTGGGACATTAAACTTGGTTATCTAATATAAATCCTAAATAAAAATGTAAAAAAAGTATTTTCAAGACTGAGGCCCTATGGTCATCAACATCATATTAACTGTGGAATTATCACAAGAATCCAATGAAACAGCTTGGAGCGATAACAATGAACCATAACTGATTAAATGAAACATTCACACTTTCACAGTCAGGGGGGCGCTGAGAGGCAGGGGTTGGAACAGATGGTATCTCGCCTAGCGGAGGACCGCCAGATCAATTTTAAGATACAAGTACGAGCTTTTTCAATACAGCCATTTCTAGCTTTATGCGCCCACTTATCCAAGGGCACAGAAGCTGAATGTGCTCCTGTCCAAATTGCTGTTACTGCAGTCCCTCCCTTTTCAAGTGGACACTCGTGGTATATGGAACAGGTGGTATATCGCCTCGCGGCGGACCGCCAGCTCGATGCTCACCAGAATGGGTAATCAAAAAATAAAAATAATTCAAGTTAAATTAAATAAAAATTACACAAAAAATCTGCCACATAGAGACGCTCTGCGACAGTGATTCTAATAGCGATGCCCGTAATCTGCATGTCATACTGAATAACAGTATTATTTCACTAACACAGCACACTCCCTATGCGTGTTAGGCTCTCCTTAGGCCAGAAATAGCAGTTTTTAACCCCTTAAGGACAAGGGGGTTTTCTGTTTTTGCACTTTCTTTTTTTTCGTCCTTACCTTTAAAAAAATGATAACCCTTTCAATTTTCCACCTAAAAATCCATATGATGGCTTATTTTTTGCACCACGAAACGCCATTTTGTAAATTTTGGGGGCTTCTGTTTCTATGTAGTACATTTTTTGGTAAAAATGACACATTCTCTTTATTCTGTAGGTCCATACGATTAAAATGATACTCTACTTATATAGGTTTGATTTTGTCGTACTTCTGAAAAAACTACATGCAGGAAAATTTATACGTTTAAAAGTGTCATCTTCTGACCCCTATAACATTTTTATTTTACTGCGTATGGGGCGGTATGAGGGCTAATTTTTTGCGCCGTAATCTGAAGTTTTTAGCGGTACCCTTTTTGTATTGATGGGACTTGTTGATCACTTTTTATTCATTTTTTCATGATATAAAAAGTGACCAAAAATACACTATTTTGGACTTTGGAATTTTTTTGTGCGTATGCCATTGACCGTGCGGTTTAATTAACAATATATTTTTATAATTCGGACATTTACACATGCGGCGATACCACATATGTTTATTGTTATTTACACAGTTTTTTTTTTTAATGGGAAAAGGGGGGTGATTAAAACTTTTATTAGGAGAGGTGTTAAATGATCTTTATTAACTTTTTTTTTTCTCACTTTTTTTTTGCAGTGTTATAGCTCCCAAAGGGACCTATAACATTGCACACACTGATCTTTTACATTGATCACTGGTTTCTCAAACCAGGAAACCAGTGATCGATGATTCTGCCGCTTGACTGCTCATGCCTGGATCTCAGGCACTGAGCAGTCATTCGGCGATCGGACACCAGGAGGCAAGGTAGGAGACCCTCCTCGTGTCTAACAGCTGTTCGGGTCGCCACGGCGATCCCAAACAGATCCCTGAGCTAACTGGCATGGTTCCACTTTAGACGCGGCTTTCAACTTTGAACGCCGCGTCTAAAGGGTTAATAGCGCGCGGCACCGCGATCACTGCTGCGCGCTATTAGCCACGGGTCCCGGCTGTTGTTAGAGGCTGGGCTCGCCCCCCTTTTATAGAAAGGGGAAGGACTCAGGATGTACCGGTACATCCTTTGTCCTTAACAGGTTAATAGCGATTCGTAAATAAATTTGTCCCGAACTGATTTTTTCGGAAAATTTGGCGAATCGACCAAACCGAATTTTTCTAAAATTCGCTTATCTCTAGATATTATCTTTATGTTTATATATATTTTATAAATTTTCGGTGATACATAATATACGCAAATAAATTATACAAAATAATATTCCAACAACCAGTCATAACATTCAATCTCACATACCCCAACATAATCTCACTCTACCACCTACTCACATACCTTAATCCATCTCACTTCTTCTGTGCCAACAAGGACCTTCTATAGTCTTCTTCTACCACACACACCTTCTAACCTTCTAAGACTCTTACATTTTAAAATCTAACATTCTAACGTCCTAACGTCCTAACATTCTAACGCGGGTGGCTATTAACCCTTTAGATTGCCGCTGTCAAAGTTGACAGTGGCGTCTAAAGGTGCCTGTATTCAGTCCCTGGTGGTCCAGTGGGGTGGATCGCCCCTCCGCAGCAGCGATCCACTGCTGAGGTAGCCTGAGGGCTTACCTCTCCTTCCACAGCGGCTCCGGCTCTCTGAATGATACAGCCTGGCAGGGCCAGGCTTTATCATTCGAGCGCAGAGCACACTGATCACTGTGGTTCTATACAACCATAGTGATCTGTATGAGGAATCTAATGATTCCTCCTAAAAGTCCCCTAAGGGGACTAAAAGTGTAAAAAAAAAAAAAAAAGGTTAAATAAAGTTTAACGTTTAAATCACCCCTCTTTTCCCAAATTCCATATAAATAATATATAAACATAATAAAAATAAACATATGTGGTATCGCCACGTGTGTAAATGTCCGAACTATAAAAATATATCATTAATTAAACCGCACGGTCAATGGCGTAAGCGCAAAAAAATTCCAAAATCCAAAATAGCATATTTTTGGTCACTTTTTATATCATGAAAAAATGAATAAAAAAGCAATCAAAAAGTCCAATCAATACAAAAATGGTTCAGATAAAAACTTCAGATCACGTCGCAAAAGATTAGCTCTCGTACTGCCCCATACGCAGAAACATAAAAAAGTTATAGGGGTCAGAATGTGACAATTTTAAACGTATACATTTTCCTGCATGTAGTTATGATTTTTTCCAGAAGTACGACAAAATCAAACCTATATAAGTAGGGTATCATTTTAACTGTATGGACCTACAGAAAAAAGAGAAGGTGTAATTTTTACCGAAAAATGTACTGCGTAGAAACGGAAGCCCCCAAAATTACAAAATGGCATTTTTTCTTCAATTTCGTCGCACAATGATTTTTTTCCCGTTTCGCCGTAGATGTTTGGGTAAAATTACTGATGTCCCTGCAAAGTAGAATTGGTGGCGCAAAAAATAAGCCATCATATGGATTTTTAGGTGCAAAATTGAAATGGTTATGATTTATAAAAAGGTGAGGAGGAAAAAATGAAAATGCAAAAACAGAAAAACCTGTGGTCCTTAAGGGGTTAAGGAATATCATCACCTGGGTTATGTCTGGTGCTTCTTGTTTTTTCCAAGCTCTTGCAATGGCATTTCTTGTCGTTCAAAGAACATGGAAAATCATTGTGGCTTCATTACATGACACATCTTCTAAACCTAATGATAGAAGTGCTACTCCCGGACCCCAATTTATATTGGTATCTTCCCCTAATATCCTCATCAATAATATGAAGGTTTTCCTCCATAGCTCCTGTATCCTTTCACATTCCCACCAAATATGTATTAATGACCCACTTCCCTTTTTACATCGCCAACATATTATGGAGTTATTAGGGTTATACTTAGCTAATTTAACAGGGGTTAGGTCCCATCTATATATTAATTTACGAGAGGTCTCAAGATGTCTCACACAATGTGAGACTCTAGTTGGGATCCAGAGTATTATGCCGTGATTTATCTGATAAATACCATATTTATCGGCGTATAACACGTACTTTTTAGGCTAAAATTTTTAGCCTAAAGTCTACCTGCATGTTATACACTGATAAGCCGCTGCAGTTCAATGATTTAAAGCGGGCGCTTTAAATCAATGAACTGCAGCGGCTTTGCAGGTGCAGAGACCGCCAGCGCTGCCGGCTTCTCTGCCCCTGCCTGCCCTTCTCTGCCCCTGGCTATCGGCACCGCTGCCCGTTCTCTCCCCCTGACTATCGGTGCCGGCGCCCAATTGCCGACGCCGATAGCCGGGGGAGAGAAGCGGCGCCGGTAATGGGGAAGCGGCGCCGACAGCCAGGGGGAGAGAAGGGGCAGCGGGCACCCATTGCCGGCGCCGCTGCCCCGTTGCCTCCCCCCATCCTCGGTTGCATAATTACCTGTTGCCGGGGTCGGGTCCGTGCTGCTTCAGGCCTCCGGTGTGCGTCCCCTGCGTCGTTGCTATGCGCTGCACGGCGTGGCGCAAAGACGTCACTCGTCATTGCGCCGTGCAGTGCATAGCAACGACGCATGGGACGCACATCGGTGGCCTGAAGCAGCGCGTACCCGACCCCGGCAACAAGTAATTATGCAACCGAGGATGGGGGGAGGCAACGGAGCAGCGGCGCCGGCAATGGGTGCCGCTGCCCCTTCTCTCCCCCTGGCTGTCGGCGCCGCTGCCCCATTGCCGGCGCCGCTTCTCTCCCACTGGCTATCGGCGCCGGCAATGGGGCGCCGGCACCGATAGTCAGGGGGAGAGAACGGGCAGCGGCGCCGATAGCCAGCGGGAGAGAAGCGGCGGCAGCAGGGCTCTAGACCCCAGGAAATGCAGGGAGAGAGAAGCGGGCAGCGACGGCCTCTCTCCCACTGCCTTTCCTAGGGGTGTATCGGGGTATACGCATTCACACACACGCACCCTCATTTTACCATGGATATTTGGGTAAAAAACTTTTTTTACCCAAATATCCTTGGTAAAATGAGGGTGCGTTTTATAGGCCGGCACGTGGTATACCCTGATAAATACGGTAATACCCCAGCTCTTTTTCCCATTTCTTTTGATACATCCATTTCTCATGCAGTTCTTTTAATTGTAGGGCTTTCTATGCTCTAGATATACCTCTATCTCCCTCTTTAGACTTAAAATATTTATCATATTTCCTTTCTTCTTTATCTTCTCCCCATTTATAAGAGTTTATCCAATGTCGAATCTGGAGATACTTAAAAAAAATCTAGATATTGGCCCTCATTTACTAAGAGTGTTGTGTAGGTTTCTTTGTGGGTTTTATTTCCCTACAATTTATTTTTCACGGTATTTACTAAGGTTTCACTACATTTTCCACTTTCCCTACACTTTGCTTATTTTACACATGCTCTGAACTCTCTGGTTTTCCTCAGCTAAAATCCACCAAATTGTCTGTGGAAAAATATTTTGGGTTTTTATGAAAATGTCGGGAACACGCCCCCTTTTGGGGAACACGCCCCCTTTCCCTGGCAGCCACGCCCCTTTTTGGGGTTTTCTTAGCAAAATGGAGAGTTAGTCGGTGTTTTTCCAATTCTGGCGCAAATTCTGGCGCAGAATCTGGCACAGACAGAATTTTTTTTTTATTTGACTATGCTATAGGGGCTATAAAGTTAGTGTAGTTCATAATATAATATATGTACCTGTGTGTGATGGTGGTCTCACAATTCTTCTGTGATTATTGCCCCAATATTTATTTTTAACAGCATACAAAATTACTCATGTCTCGGAATTTCCCAGGTTGCAGTGCGTCGAGACCTGACATCACTAGTCAGACGCAGGCCCGTCGCTACAGAACAGGCAAACCAAGCAATTGCTTGGGGCCCCGAGCTGGCTGGGGGGCCTTGAGCAGAGCCAGTGCTTGCCCGTCCTGTAGCGACGGGGCAATTCCATCCATCACCAGGGCCGGATTAACAATCGTGCTCTTGGAGCTTGTGCTCTGGGCCCCAGGCTCCCAGTAAAACAAGAGGGCCCCCAAATGTCTGACTTTTTTTTAAAAATAAACTCACTTGCAGCTTTGGAGTTCTTCTCACCTCACCACAATCATGCTCCCCCCCACCCCCGCTGCACTTGGTATGGTCCCTCAGCCCGAACTCTTCTCTCAGCCTTCAGCCATCTGAGCAGGAGGAGGGGGAGGGGAGAACACAGAGCTGTGAGGAAAGGAGACCGCAGAGGCTGTGCAACATGGGGCCTGACTAAAGTAGGTGTCCCTGCATGTATATATGTGTATTAGCATGTGTGTGTGGATATATGTGGATATATGTGTGTATGTGTGTGTACATATGTGTATGTCTATGTACTGTGCCTGTGTGTGTTACTACTGTGGATGACTATATGTAAAGTGCATGTGTGTATCTAGATCAGTGTTTCCCAACCAGGATGCCTACAGAGGTTGCAAAACTACAACTCCCAGCATGCCCGGACAGCCAAAGGCTATCTGGGCTTGCTGGGAGTTGTAGTTTTGCAACCTCTGTAGGCATCCTGGTTGGGAAACACTGATCTATTCTATCTGTGTGTGTATGGTGCATGTATAGTATGTAATGTGTACAGTGTGTTGTGTGTGTATGATGCATGTACAGTATGTAATGTGTACAGTGTGTTGTGTGTATGATGCATGTACAGTATGTAATGTGTACAGTGTGTTGTGTGTGTATGATGCATGTACAGTATGTAATGTGTACAGTGTGTGTATGATGCATGTACAGTATGTAATGTGTACAGTATGTGTGTGTGTATGAAGCATGCATGTAGTATGTAGTGTACAGTATCTGTGTGTGTATGATGCATGTACAGTATGTAATGTGTACAGTATGTGTGTATGAAGCATGTACAGTATGTAATGTGTACAATGTGTTTATGAAGCATGCATGTACAGTATGTAATGTGTACAGTGTGTGTATGAAGCATGTACAGTATGTAATGTGTACAGTGTGTGTATGAAGCATGCATGTACAGTATGTAATGCGTATAGTGTGTTGTGTGTGTATGATGCATGAACAGTATGTAATGTGTACAGTGTGTTGTGTGTGTATGATGCATGTGCAGTATGTAATGTGTATAGTGTGTTGTGTGTGTATGATGCGTGTACAGTATGTAATGTGTACAGTGTGTTGTGTGTGTATGATGCATGTACAGTATGTAATGTGTACAGTATGTGTGTGTAGGAAGCATGTACAGTATGTAATGTGTACAGTGTGTTGTGTATGATGCGTGTACAGTATGTAATGTGTACAGTGTGTTGTGTGTGTATGATGCATGTACAGTATGTAATGTGTACAGTATATGTGTGTATGAAGCATGCACAGTTTGTAATGTGTACAGTATGTGTGTATGATGTATGTACAGTATGCAATGTGTACAGCATGGGTGTCAAACATCCGTCCCACAATGAATATTTTTGCGGCCTGCAGGGGGCCTCCGTCACATTTGGGGCATCCCTGTGTCCCGAAAAATCTTTTCAAGATGCAAGAATGCCCCGGTTACCTCCGCTATCCCGGTTCAGCAGGCAGCTGCCTCCGGCTCACCGTCCGTCGGCTTGGGCCTCGTATGTTTGCACGACTCACATGTCACGTGACGTCACGCTGAGTCCCAGAATTCAAGGGCCGGCGTCCTGAGCGTGATGTGACGTGACGGTGCGCAAACTCACAACATTACCGCGCGTGGCGTTAGTAGTGCTGCTCTGACTCTCTCTGACAGTGAGTGAATGTTCTGCACCCAATTCCTATGGGTACAAGTACTACTATCTACCTGCCTACTGGGTCTGGTGGTGGGGGGGGTTAATCTGGGGGTACTACCTTACTACTTTGGGGGGGGGGGGTAACCTGGGGGTGCTACCTGCCTACTGGGGGGAGGGGGTTAATCTGGGGGTACTTCCTGCCTACTGGGGGGAGGGGGTTAATGTGCCCCCCCCCCAGTAGGCAGGTAGTACCCCCAGATTAACCCCCCCCCAGTAGGAAGGTAGTACCCCAGATTAACCCCTTCTCCCCCCCCAGTAGGAAGGTAGTACCCCCAGATGAACCCCCTCCTGGGGTACTGGTGGTACTACCTGCCTACTGGGGGGAGGGGGTTAATCTGGGGGTACTACATGCCTGCTGGTGGGAAGTGGGGGTTTATCTGGGGGTATTACCTTCCTACTGGGGGGGTTAATCTGGGGCCCCCCAGTAGGCAGGTAGTACCCCCAGATTAACCCCCTCTTCCCCCCAGTAGGAAGATGTGGGGATAACTGTACTGCACCTAATGTGGGGGGAACTGTACTGCACCTAATGTGGGGCAACTGTGCTGTACCTAATGTGGGGGAACTGTACTGCACCTAATGTGGGGGAACTGTACTGCACCTAATGTGGGGGGACTGTACTGCACCTAATGTGGGGAACTATACTGCACACCTAATGTGGGGGAGCTATACTGCACACCCAATGTGGGGGAACTGTACTGCACACCTAATGTGGGGGGACTGTACTGCACACCTAATGTGGGGGGACTGTACTGCACACCTAATGTGGGAGGACTGTACTGCACACCTAATGTGGGGGGACTGTACTACACACCTAATGTGGGGGGACTGTACTGCACACCTAATGTGGGGGAACTGTACTGCACACCTAATGTGGGGGAACTATACTGCACCTAATGTGGGGTAAACTCTACTGCCAACCTAAAGTGGAGAACTATACTGCACCTAATGTGGAGAACTATACTGCACCTAATGTGGGGGACTATACTGCACCTAATGTTGGGGGACTATACTGCACCTAATGTGGGGGTACTATACTGCACCTAATGTGGGGGAACTATAGCCTAATGTGGGGAGAACTATACTGCACCTAATGTGGGGGAACTATAGCCTAATGTGGGGAGAACTATAGTGCACCTAATGTGGGGAACTATACTGCACCTAATTAGGGGTAAACTCTACTGCCAACCTAATGTGGAGAACTATACTGCACCTAATGTGGAGAACTATACTGCACCTAATGTGGGGAACTATACTGCACCTAATGTGGGGAGAACTATACTGCACCTAATGTGGAGAACTACTTCACCTAATGTTGGGGGACTATACTGCACCTAATGTCGGGGAACTAAAGCCTAATGTGGGGGAACTGTACAGCACCTAATGTGGGGAACTATACTGCCTAATGTGGGGGAACTATACTGCACCTAATGTTGGGGGACTATACTGCACCTAATGTGGGGGTACTATACTGCACCTAATGTGGGGGAACTATAGCCTAATGTGGGGAGAACTATACTGCACCTAATGTGGGGAACTATACTGCACCTAATGTGGGGTAAACTCTACTGCCAACCTAATGTGGAGAACTATACTGCACCTAATGTGGATAACTATACTGCACCTAATGTGGGGAACTATACTGCACCTAATGTTGGGGGACTATACTGCACCTAATGTGGGGTACTATACTGCACATAATGTGGGGGAACTATAGCCTAATGTGGGGAGAACTATACTGCACCTAATGTGGGGGAACTATAGCCTAATGTGGGGAGAACTATAGTGCACCTAATGTGGGGAACTATACTGCACCTAATTAGGGGTAAACTCTACTGCCAACCTAATGTGGAGAACTATACTGCACCTAATGTGGAGAACTATACTGCACCTAATGTGGGGAACTATACTGCACCTAATGTGGGGAGAACTATACTGCACCTAATGTGGAGAACTACTTCACCTAATGTTGGGGGACTATACTGCACCTAATGTCGGGGAACTAAAGCCTAATGTGGGGGAACTGTACAGCACCTAATGTGGGGAACTATACTGCCTAATGTGGGGGAACTATACTGCACCTAATGTGGGGGACTATACTGCACCTAATTTGGGGAGCTATACTGTACCTAATGTGGGGAACTATACTGCACATAATGTGGGGGACCATACTGCACCTAATATTGGGGAACTATACTGCACCTAATTTGGGGAGCTATACTGCACCTAATGTGGGGAACTATACTGCACATAATGTGGGGGACTATACTGCACATAATGTGGGGGACTATACTGCACCTAATGTGGGGGAACTATACTGCACCTAATGTGGTGGAACACTGCTAGCCTAATGTGGGGAGAACTCTGCTGCACCTAATGTGGGGGGAACTCTGCTGCACCTAATATGGGGTAACTGTGTTGCACCAAACGTGGGGGGAACTGTGCTGCACCAAACGTGGGGGGAACTGTGCCGCACCTAACGGGGGGGGGGGGGGGGAACTGTGCCGCACCTAATGTGGGGGGAACTGTGCTGCACCTAATGTGGGGGCCTCGTATCGACGTTCGCTCACGTCGCGCTCCCAGAATTCAAGGGCCGGCGTTACTACGTCCTGACGCCGGCCCTAGAGTGTGACGTGCGTGAACATCCATGTCCATGTCCATTTTGCTTGGGGCCCCCAAATTCCTTCAAACGGCCCTGGTCAGATGATCAGAGGGAGCCAGTCCTGCTTCAATTTTGCAACAGTTGTAGGCCCTCTGGTTAGAAAACACTGTGTTTCAGTGGGTGGGGTGGCTGATGTGGGGTAGCTGCACTTTTGACACTGGGCAGTGGGACATCATTATGTGGGCATTTAAATAAATAATATATACATTTAAAAAATAAATAATTATGAGAAGTGCCCTTTTTTCA
Source organism: Hyla sarda (assembly GCF_029499605.1). Lineage (NCBI taxonomy): Eukaryota > Metazoa > Chordata > Amphibia > Anura > Hylidae > Hyla > Hyla sarda. Next base: position 171,807,044 of record NC_079194.1, on the reverse strand, counting down.
CTTCAGGCCCTGCCCTTCAAGATGTCTGTGCACATCTCTAATGCAGACAAAGAACATGCCCGGCAGGAACGGCAAGCTGCACAGCTTATATTCTGAAGTGTTGTTGGCAGACCACAGCTTAAACCATAATGGCCTGTGACCAGTTGACACCAGTGCCATGGTCTTTATAGCAAGCTTCAGCTGGTGGGGAGCAGAAAAGCACATATAATCTGTGGCAGATTAATGGATCTGAATTGTGCAAGGATGACATACCTGGAGACTCCACCCCCTATACAGGCCTGAATTTGCTGAAGACGAACGCTCAGCTAATTAGAAACCTCCAAGGAACCTATCTATGGGATAGACCCATCTTCTGCAGGAAACACCGTTCATTTGGATCATTTTTCTGATGCCTTCCAATCTGTATTTATGAAAAAAAGAAGGGTCTCATCCTCTTTAAAGCCTCTTGAAACCCTAGAGGAGGGGTCAGAAGATTCTTCCTGGTCAACATCACGGTTCCCCAACTTGATAGACTTCCAAAGCCTCTGCATCTTTTCAGAAGAAAATGAGGCAAAAGGTGAACCATTGTCCTCCAATGTCAATGAAAAATGTGAACCCTCACGAGGTCACGGGTCCAAACCAGTAGGAACCTCCATCCTGAGAATGGTGCTTCAAGGGTGTCTTGGAACTGCCTAATAGAGCCCTGGACATATTGCTTTACCCAGATCATATGAGTCCTCCAAAGGAGTGTTACACTCATAACAAGTTAAATGCTTCCTATTGGAAGAAGTAATATGAAAAATAGAAAAACAGACAGACTGATGCGCATCTAAGCGTAATTATCCTTATTGAAGGAGATAAAGTAAGAAATAGGTATAAATGTGTTCACCTATATGTGTTGCGTTGCGCTATGAGCACAACACCACAGCTCACTTCTTTCCACAATGAGTGGTATATGGAGGAGTGCAGCCTGCACTGATCCTGTGTCTTTAGGTGGAAGACGGTCAGGTAAATTCAGGTAGTGGAAGAAGGTCTTCCGGAAAATTACTGCAGTCAGCGGTGCTCTCCTCCCAGTATGGAGGGGTTGTAAATAATACCCGTTTTTTTGTTATTTTATCAAGTCCGTACCTTGCCGGCTATTATTTACAACCCCTCCATACTGGGAGGAGAGCGCCGCTGACTGCACTAATTTTCCAGGAGACCTTCTTCCACTACCTGAATTTTCCTATTGGAAGAAGACTTCCTGGAAACAGACTCCCTGTCTCACCCATCCCTGGGAGACAACATCATGAAAAGACATAGAAAGTGAAATAAGAAAAAAGGACTTAATAGAAAAGCTAAAATCCGTAGAGCCCCAGAAATACCATGCTGCACCGGCCTTAGTCACAAGCACGGCTAAAGAAGAATCCACGGGCAAAACAGGGGAAGCTGCCGGAGAGCTAAGTATAGTGGTGTCCATGCCACACACTGGAAAGCAGACATGCAGAGAAACACAAAAAGTATCTCCCAGATCAAAGGGTAAAAAACATAGAGAGGGGGAAAAAATTTAAGAATCCCCTCCAGGATCTCCAGTGGAAGATCATCGCTAGACCCACCATCCTTGAGGACAGAAAAAAATACAGTACTCAAGGGTTGATCTCCTTCTTAATAGGGGTACCTAATAAGTTAAAGGGGTTATCCAGGAATAGAAAAACAAAGCTAATTTCATTCAAAAACCACTCCCCGTCTGTCTCCAGGTTGGGTGTGGTTCTGCAGCTTAGTTCCATTGAAGTGAATGGAGCCAAGTTGCAATACCCCACACAACCTGGCGACAGACATGGAACTGTTTTTGAAAGAAATTAGCTTTGTTTTACTATTTCTGGATGACCCCTTTAATACTCTAATTTAATACTTGGCTAATACTAGTCTGCCGTCCTACCAGCCCCGGGGGGACAGGGAGAAATGATAGTTAACTCCATCTGAGCTGCTGATGGGGGTTGGGAAGTGAAATATCTACTGAATTTACTACAGGTGACTCTAATCAAGATTACAAACATCTCAAAGATTATCAAGAGGAATGGGAGGCCCCCAGAGCTAAATTTTAAGTGTCATATTAATTGGTATTAATTCTTATGTCCACATGAAAATGTAATATTTCCTTTTTTTTTTTTTTTAAATATGTACCAAATTTTCATAAGCGACAATCACGTGAGCGCTCAGTAGGCACGAGCGCTCACGTGACTGGCACTTATGAATATTTAAATCCAGCCAGCGGGCCCACCTCAAAGCGCAAGTCATCCCTGGAAGAGGGGGACCTTTGGAGGATCGGGGCTCCGGACTGCAGGTAGGTATAGCAATGCGGGACCCCGCATTGGTTTCCTGTTTACCTGCACTATAACCCGGTGTGTTGGGTTATAGTGCGGGGGAACTGGTGACCGTATTCCTTTATGATTCTAAAATTCGGTTTTACTTTGCCATTATGAGGTATTGAGTGCAGAATGATGGGGGAAAACCTTTTTTATTTTCATTTTAGCACAAGGCCGCAACAGAATGCAAAAAAAAATTAAAAGGACTGAAATCTTTCCCAATGCACCAATGTAATCTATGCTCTGTTTTATGTGACACTAAAAAGGGACAACTATGACAGGTTGGGCTGGCCTTTCCTTTTTGCCACTCTTAGAAAGTTTTGGATCACGGGTGCCTTCCTTACTGCTCTGCAGGGCCTTTACTCTTCCCCCACAGCCTCTCTCAAGTTTCCTCATGTCTCTTCTCCGTCTTTCCCTATACATAATGGCACTAGGCAGGGTTGTCCGCTCTCCCCTCTGATCTTTGCTTTGTGTATTGAACCTCTGGCTGCCAGGATTCGGGGATGTGCGGACATCTCGGGAGTTGCCCCCCATGATAGGGAATTCAAAATTTGCCTCTTCGCTGATGATGTCCAACTCACTCTCACTAAACCTCTGCTCTCCCTACCTAACCTGTATAGGGTCTTACGCACTTATGGTGATGTTTCTGGCTACAAGGTCAACCTTTCCAAAACTGAAGTCTTACCTCTGAATCTCCCTCCTCTTCTGTCTGCTCAGCTGCGGGCTTCTTATTCCTTCCGGTGGTCTACCTCTGCTATTACCTATCTTGGCGTACGTCTCACCTCTACTTATTCTTCTCTTTACTCTACTAACTATACTTCCCTATTCCAGCAGTTGCGTGTGCTCATGGACAACTGGCATACTCAGTATATTTCTTTTTTCGGTTGAATAGCGGTGGTTAAGATGACTATACTTCCCAAGTTACTCTACTTTTTCGAGAAACTCCGGGTCCATGTCCCATTAGCTGCCTTAAAGGCATTTCAATCCACCATTTTTCGCTTCATTTGGGATGGTAAGAGACATCGACTTCCGATGTCGGTTATGCTGGCGAGTAGAGTTGGAGGGCGGTTTGTCGGTGCCGGATGTCACCAAGTATTATTGGGCCGCCCACTTGCGTCACCTGGCTGCTTGGACTTCATACCGTGCGTATAGTCGCTGGATGGAGTCAGAGAAACTGTGGTTAGCCCCGATCCACCCCAATACGTTTCCCTGGAGTCGCTCTTCCCCACATTCTCTCTCAGGCCCCTTGCTAGTACCTATGGCATTCTCTCGGTATGTCTGGAGCCACTGCTCTAGGAAGTATCAGCTCTTTTCCCGTGTTTCCCCTCTGCAATCTTTCCTCTAGCATCCATCTTTCCCTCTAGGCCTTACTTCTCCTATGGTTAGAGAATGGGGGGTAGAGGGCTTTTTTGCTGGGCGGACCTGGTCAATCCCCTCACTCGTATGTTGCTGCCTTTTGAGGATTTAGTATCCCGCTTTGGGCTTCCATCCTCGGAATGGCTTCACTATCTCCAGCTCAGGCATTTTGTGATGTCGGAATTGGGGACTCATGTTGTTTCCCTGCCATCGGCTATTGAGCCGCTCTGTCGTTCGGGGCCACAGACGAAGGGACTTCTTTCTGATATTTATTCGATTATTATAGCCCCTCTGGATGGAGGTGCCCCAACTCATCGCTACATGAGCCGCTGGGAGGAGGTTCTGAATACCACTATCACACTCCCTCAGTGGCGAATTATTTGGGAGAGGTCTTCCTGTGCATCCATTTGTACTGCTTACAAGGAAACACAATATAAGATGTTAATGGATGGTATCACACCCCTGCACTACTAAATACGTTGAATCCCAGTATCCCGCCCCAATGTTGGCAGTGTGGTGGGGGTTTGGGAACGATTTTCCATATATTTTGGTCCTGCCCCCAAATTGTTCCCTATTGGATAATGGTGAGACGCCTGGTGGAGGATGTGGAAGGGGCTAGACCCCACAGTATATTTGTTGTTTCTCTCCTGTAGCTCTCTTCCTAAGAAACCCTTTAAACTCTTCATGCACATAGTCCTAGCGGCCAAAACCCTGATTGCTAAACATTGGAAATCTTCCTCTCCTCCATAAGAACTGGATCTGGTGGCCAGAATTCGGGAGATTCGTTCTCTCGAGTCCCTCACCGCTTCCCTTAATAAAACTCAGCCTCTCTTCGTCTCTATATGGGAACCCTGGGATAGGTTTCTAGACAATCAGCCTCCTTAGCTTACTTTCTCTTTTTCATCTTCCCTTTTCCCCTCCTCCTCCTCTCCCTCACCCCTATCTGTCTTGTGTCTCTCTTTTCTTTTTCGTAGGTGTTTGTATGTCCTTCCTTGTTTAGTTGTGTTGTCCTTGGTAACATAGATCGTCCCATCAGTTGACCTCCTGGAGAGTTCCAGGAGTTAGCTAACTCTCTTTCTAGAGCTACACTTATTGCTTGAGTTATTTTGTGATTGACTTGACATTGTGATGTTATGAGCCTTTTGCTCAGTGTTGCTTGTATTTGTACTTCTGAAACATTGTAAAACTTCAATAAAAATTTACAGTTGAAATAAAAATAAAAAGGGACAACTAAATGACCAGTTGTATTTTATTTTCCACTCCTTTCTTTCCTCCTGCTGATATTTGTAGGAGAGAATTGGGAAAAAATTAGGTGTAGATAGGATGCTATATAGTCATGAAAACCTTGTAGCAATTTTTAGTTACCGTCTTTTTTCCCCTTTTCTACATCAATTAATCAACTCATTCTCAGCTTGTGATCATTTTACAAAGGACAGATGAATCAGATCTATGAGTACGTGCAGCATTTATGAGGCATCTCATCGCGTGACAGCGCCAATTTATCATAACCCCCCTTCACATTTAGATCCTTTCATGCTAAATATTTGATGAAATTTTAGAAAAAAAACACCCCTTAAGTATCAAAGTCCTGCCTCAAATACATTAAAACGGTAATCGTGTATCGCACCTTCTTTTGGCTAATTTACTTAGCTTTTTCCTGGCTAATAAACTGTTTTAATCAACTAGTTTCCTTTAGTGCCCTAAGATAAAATCATTGCAGTGCCCCCTGCTGGTGAATGGCAGCTCAGCACGGCAGATGTGGCATTGATTGACTCAGACAAACCAATAGTTGACATAAAGCCAAGGGTGATGCTGAAGAATGCCAGTTCATTTTACATCACATCATTAAAAAAAAAAAAAAAAAAAAACAGAAGTAAATATCAATAGGAAAATAATGTTCACTGCACTCCTTTCATTTTTCCGACACTTGACTGTTTGCTGCTGTTGGATTTGGCTGGGATAATGTGATATCAACAAGAAGACGGATGAAAAAATTTTTATTCATTTTTTGGCAATTTAAAGTATATTTTTCAAATCTACATGTCATTCAAAGTGCACATGTCATTAATTTTAACAAATCTCCACATGTTGTTTTCGAACAATGACACAATATGGCACATTATTAAAATATGTAATTTTCACTTCAAGACCTCTATCAGAAAATATGGTGTAAATTGTTTATTATATTGTAATGAACTTACCTGGCCCGACTCCAGCGCCGCCTCTAGTTCTCTCTTAGGTAGTCATCAAGGTTCCTCATAGTTCTGGTGACTACCCTGCACGTCACAGGGCCATTTGTCACTGTGTGAGTGCCAGGCCAATCTACTGCAGCACTCACAACTGTTGTGTATTTTTGCCAATGAGGTTCTTTGTTGTCACAAGTGTTTTTTTTTGTACAAATACATTTTTAATACATTTTCCAACATATAACAATTTTACAGCACAGAGATTAACATCTCTGAAAGTATTTGTGACAACAAATGCATACAAAGTTGTGAAAGAACACATAAGGGAATCAATAAGTATAATAGAGGATACAAAGCCTTCCAGGAGGTGCAAAATGAACAGTCCCTAACTAAACCGAATTCCTCCCAACCACCCTCAGCTCACAATCAACCATAAAATATTTCAATCCCCGTCACCAGTGTTTTTTTTAACTGTAAATTTTCATTGATTTTTCAAAAAGAAATCACACAAATAAGAATGTAATGGGAGTAATCCTCATGCAGGAAGAAAACAGCCATTAAAACACAACAATGCAGCAAACCAAAGTAGCTAAATATACAATATATCCACCCGGTGCATGGCCAGGTCATCCAAAAGGAGCACCAACCAGAAGTATGTCACAAAGGGAGGGAGGGGGAACATCTATCCAGGACAACGTACAAACAGATCACACATACGGGAAACATAAAAAGAAGGGAATACCAGAGAGAAAAGAAAAGGCAGAAAAAGGAGTAAAGATAGAGGGAGAGACGGTCCAGTCAGATGGACAGCATCAGGGAGGCTGCCTATCAGTAAACCTATCCCATGGGTCCCACACCGACAAGAACTGCTGAGTGGTGTTATGCAAGGAAGCTGTAAGAGATTCCAGTGAACTAATTTCTCTCACCCTGACGACCAGTTCAGCTTCTGAGGGGGGTAGAGACTGCTTCCAATGTTTAGCTATAAGTGTCTTAGCAGCTAATATCACGTGTTTAAGAACAACTTAAACGGTTTCTTGGTCAAAGCTCTAGTCGACAGGTGTAATAAGTATACCAAGGGGTCCAATGGGACTAGCGCCCCCAAGACCTCGTGAAGCAATCGTTGGACCACCCCCCAAAATGGCCTGATTAGTGGACACAACCAAAATATGTGGAAGACATCACCTAAACCCACACCACATCTCCAGCACTGAGGGGGAATATTGGGATTCAGCTTATTAAGCAGGACCGGGGTATGGTACCATCCCATTAGCATCTTATATTGAGTCTCTTTGTATGCAGTGCAGATAGATGCCCGCGAGGCCCGCTCCCAAATGACTCTCCACTGGGAAGTAGTAATAGTAGTGGAAAGACTTTCCTCCCATTGGGTCATATAGCGATGAGATGGCGAAGTACCATCCGGCAGGGAGATGAGTAAAGAGTAGATGCTTGAAAGTAAACCCCTCGTCTGAGGCCCACTCCTACACAGCCTCTCAAAGCTCGGCGGGAGTGACACAGTCAAGGTTCCCTTCCTGGAGAGCAAGAAGTGACGAAGCTGAGTATAGTGGGCCAGTTCAGAGGCAGGGAGCTCCCAACGCTCTACCATCCGATCAAAGGATAGGAGGGTACGTGTGATAGGGTCCACCACATCAGCCCAGCTAAAAAGACCCTGAGAACCCCAGACCCTAACCATAGGAGTGGTAACCCCAGGAGGAGAGTCGGTGGTATAGAAAAGACTGCATGGGGGAAAGAGGGGAAGAGAGACTAAACCACCTTGAGCAATAACTCCATTCATATCTAGAGAAGGACATGGGACCCAAGAGAGGACTAGAGAAGGAGGCAGGTGGAAGGGACCATAGCAAAGAGTTAGGGTGAATGGGTGCTAGCCAGAGTTTTTCCAGTTCCATCCACTCACTGTATGCGTGGTACGAGGACCAAGCCGCTAGGTGACGCAAGTGAGCAGCCCAATAATATTTCATCACATCAGGTACTCCCAGCCCACCAGAGAGTCGGCCCGCCATCATCACTGACATGAGGAGCCGCTGTCTCTTAGCGTCCCAGATGAACCGAAAAATAGCCGATCGCAGAGCAGCCAGGGGGACACGCACCGGCAAAGTTTCAAAAAAATAGAGCAACTTAGGAAGAATGGTCATTTTAAACGCCGCAATGCGACAGAAAAAAGAAATGTAGTGCGACCTCCACTTGTCCAGTAGCGCACGTGGCTCCCTAAAAAGAGTGGGAAAATTAGCAGAATATAAAGAGGAGTAGGTAGGAGTAAGCGACACCCCTAGGTATCGAATAGCTGTGGTGGACCACCGAATAGAATAATTAGACCTAAGAAGGGCCTCCATAGAAGGAGAAGGATTGATAGGCATTGATAGGAAAGGACAACCTTACACCCCGAGACAATACCATACATATGCAGCAGTCACCAGTGTTTTTTTTTATTCCCTTCCTGCATTCCTCATCTCCTGACTTAAAGGGGTACTTCGCTGCCTCAGTGTTTGGAACATTTTGTTCCGAACTATTGGAGTTGTGATGCCATGGCCACGCCCCCTCAAAGCACTACGCCCTTCCCATAGACTTGCATTGAGGGGGCGTGGTGTAACATCACGAGGGGTGTGACATCACTGCAGGGCCCCCCATGATCAGACATCTTATCCCCTATCCTTTGGATAGGGGATAAGATGTCTAGGGGCAGAGTTCCCCTTTAACCTTCTGTCTATTTCCTGACTACCTGCCTTTCACAGTCACACTCTATTGGTCCAGCTGAGACACTGGAGAGAGTGTGAGAGTGAAAGGGTTAATGCCACTGGATGTTTGGGCACCTGTCACTAGTTTCAGCAAATCACTAAATTAACTCTTTTGTACATATATTCCACCTAAGCTGTCTCTAGAAAGGGAAGCACATATTTAGAAAGCAAAGACCAAAGCTGATAATTCAACATTTAATCAAAAGGTTTGACAGTGCTATGTACAAAAATGCAAATAACACAGGTTACAAAAAGTTAAAAAGAGTGCAAAAACCCCAGTTCATGAAACTAAATGGGACAAACACAAGAAAGTCCTTGCATATGATTTCTAATGCAAACATGTCCTTATGGGAGATTGGAGGTGAGGTAAGCGGGGCTACACATCATACGTTTTCCACAGTTCTGATATTGGTGACTGACCTTTGAGTTACTTTGAAGTAATTTTCCAGCACTAGGGACTCTTATCTCCTCCTTAGTTTTTATGTCCTGATTTTGTTATTATTATTTGTCCCACTTTTGTTATTATGGACACTATTACTACTCTAGTGGACCAGATACAGGGACTCCCCAGTTGGTCCAGGATTTGGCTGAGACGGTTCAATATCCCCAGTTTCCCTAATCTGGACTACAGATTAAAGGGGTACTCTGGTGAAAAAAATTTTTTTTTTTAAATGAACTGGTGCCAGAACGTTAAACAGACTTGTAAATTCTTGTAGTGAGAAACAGCGTTCGGCACAGCCAACCATGCAGCCTGATATTCGCTCTTGATGGAACAGGTGTGTATGTGTGTCGCTGCTTGTGGGGTGCTCAGCCAGGACAGAATCATGGATCAAACATTTGAGAGAGCATGGAAAATAAGCGGCACTCACCACAAACAGCTAGTGACAACTTCTTTATTTCTTAGGCGTGCAGTAAAACATGCAGGTGCAGGGAGACAAGGACGCCGGGGAATCCGGCTGACTGGTCACAGCCGTATCGTGCTTCCGCACTTCGTCAGACCATCCGGATGGTCTGACGAAGTGCGGAAGCACGATACGGCTGTGACCAGTCAGCCGGATTCCCCGGCGTCCTTGTCTCCCTGCACCTGCATGTTTTACTGCACGCCTAAGAAATAAAGAAGTTGTCGCTAGCTGTTTGTGGTGAGTGCCGCTTATTTTCCATGCTCTCTCAAATGTTTGAGACTTGTAAATTGCTTCTATTTAAAAATCTTAATCCTTCCAGTACTTATCAGATGCTGTATTCTCCACAGGAAGTTCTTTTCTTTATAAATGTATTTTCTGTCTGACCACAGTGCTCTATGCTGACAATAAAAAAAAAAATAATAATAATTTAACCGGAGTGCTCCTTTAAGCTTCCTAACTTTTTTTCTGCGAATCGGAAGACGTTTATTACCTTTTGTTAAAGTTGCAAATTGTACAGTTTGAAGCCCTATTCTCCTATTTCTGAGGCACTAAGGGTTGGGATAATTATGTCCCTCCCTTCAAAGTGGTCTCCAAAAGTGGGTATTTTACCTTTCCCTTAAAGCCTCTGAATTGTCTTCAGAGTTGAAGGTAATAGCCCTGACACAGGGATGTAGCCGTGAAAAGGGTACTGTGCTGACTACAAAATGGTGTGTGTCTTCCTAATGAAACGACCCAGCCTTGTGGTGTTAATTTAGGTTGGGTTTGGATGATGCTCATAAGGACCTGTTGGGTGGTTAGTTACCCCCCCATCCCCTCCTTTTGACCAAGCCATGATGTCAGGTGTACGACTGGACATACGGCTGCATGTATGAAGGCAGGAATGGTTTGTTACTCCTAACCATTGTCCATTGCCAATTGATTCTCCATTTCCCAGTCCCCCCTAAAAAAAGAACCGAAAAGGCATGGTTCCACTTTGACTCCACAGGAGCAGAGAAGGCTATGTTGGCATAAAGGGCTGTGCTTCTACTGTGATGAAGATGGTCACTTCTTAAGATCCTGTTCCAAGCGTTCACACCTATGTAGTCATCAAGGAAGTCACTTGGGTACACAGGTGTCTCCTGAATCCCCATCTAAGTTATTACTCGCCTTTAATACTGTTTATTTTCTGGTGGGGCTCTTGTTGATTTGGAGTCTGACTTAATTTTCTTTACTTAGAAGTTGCTAAGAAGGTGGGACTACCCATTTTTAGGGTACATTCACATGTACGCAGATTTGATGCGCATAATTTGATGCACAGGATTTTCTGCTGCAGATTTCAATGTAAACTAATTGACTGTGCCCGGCTTCTAATCGGCAGTTACAAATCCTGCGCATCAAATGTGTGCAGGATCCTGTACACCTGCACCCTTAAACTGATTACTCCATATTGTCTGTTACGCCGAGCGCTCCGGGTCCCCGCTCCTCCCTGGAGCGCTTGCAGCGTCCTCTCATTCGCAGTGCCCCGGTCAGACCTGCTGACCGGGTGCGCTGCAATATCACTCCCAGCCGGGATGCGATTCGCGAGGCGGGAGGCGCCTGCTCGCGATGCGCATCCCGGCTCCCGTACCTGACCCGTTCCCCATCTGTGTTGTCCCGGCGCGCGCGGCCCCGCTCCTTAGGGCGTGCGCGCGCCGGGTCTCTGCAATTTAAAGGGCCACTGCGCCACTGATTGGCGCAGCAGGCCTAATCAGTGTCATCACCTGTGCACTCCCTACTTATACCTCACTTCCCCTGCACTCCCTTGCCGGATCTTGTTGCCATTGTGCCAGTGAAAGCGTTCCCTTGTGTGTTCCTAGCCTGTGTTCCAGACCTCCTGCCGTTGCCCCTGACTACGATCCTTGCTGCCTGCCCTGACCTTCTGCTACGTCCGACCTTGCTCTTGTCTACTCCCTTGTACCGCGCTTATCTTCAGCAGTCAGAGAGGTTGAGCCGTTGCTGGTGGATACGACCTGGTTGCTACCGCCGCTGCAAGACCATCCCGCTTTGCGGCGGGCTCTGGTGAATACCAGTAGCAACTTAGAACCGGTCCACCAACACGGTCCACCCCTATCCCTCTCTGGCACAGAGGATCCACCTCCAGCCAGCCGAATCGTGACATTGTCATTGTGGTGGATATTACACCTATGACCAATGGCTTTCTCTCCTGATATCTGTTTACATATTGATTCTACACACTTACTTCTGTTCATCCTACATAATGAAAAAAAAAGTCTAATAGTGTGGTCTTGGGTCTATCCTGGTTAAATGTGCACAACCCTGTTTTTGATAAGTCTTCTGGAGAGCTGATCACATGGAGAACTGGTTGTTTCAAATTTAAAGTAAATTTCATCTGCAGCAATTTATGTTCCAAACGGCTGTTTCAGCAAGAAGATACATGGTGCTTTTTATATATATGTCTGTGCTTCTGAGAGGCATGACCCTTATGTTTCTAATGAGTGATCGATATACTAATATTAATATGCCATTGCTGCTGGAAAAATATATCTGTTCCCCTACCCTTTAACCCATATACATCAGAATGCTATTTGCTCGTGACTCCGGATTGAGACCTTGCCATGACGCCATGCGGGAGTAAAAGACTAAATATCTGATGAACAGAGAACTTCTGCCAAGAAATTAATGAACACTAGATATGCTAATATATACGGACACAATAGTTGAACAACCAATCCAAATGACATGTTAAATGTGACGTCATAACCAACCCTCCTTTCTTCCGAATGTAAAAACCAAATTTACTTCCTGTAATAAAGCAGAACTCTTTTGGGAGCAGAGCTTCCTGCTAAGAAAGAGTGTATACCAACATCCTCTGGAAGGATTAAGATTTTTTAATAGAAGTAATTTACAAATCTGTTTAACTTTCTGGCACCAGTTGAGTAAAAAAAAAAAAAGTTTTCCACCGGAGTACCCCTTTAACTCTCTAAACCATCTGGATGAAAACTGCTTTGCAAAACAGCAGGTATTCTTGAGAAAAATGCATGCAGTTTTTGCCACACTGTTCTCAGCTATTTGACTAGAATTGCTGGTATAGGCAGCACTAATGGCTGCCATTGTGCAGTAATTAATTGAACATATCTATTCTTCTCTGAACAGTTCTGTTCAGTTGATAGCCAGTAATAAGTCTTTAAAGTATACATATTATTTCAGGTAGCTTTTCAAGGATAAGCTCATATGTGTGCTTGTATATATAAGGAGTAACAACAGTTCAGACAATTATATAACTTCTATATGACATTTTCACCAGCATAGCAGTCTTCATCTCTAATTTTAGTTGCACCTAAGCTAGTGGATGCAGCTTATCATCTATAAATAAATTCCTCAATATGTGGATTTCCATACCAATATTTATATTAATAGACATATTTCTTATACAGTTCAACCTCTTCAGGACGTGGGGCGTATGCATACGCCCTGCATCCCGAGTCCTTAAGGACATAGGGTGTATGCATACACCCCTGGGAATTCCGTTCCCCGCCGCTAGCCGGTTGGGGACCGGACCGGGATGCCTGCTGGAATCATTCAGCAGGCCTCCCGGCACATCGTTGAGGGCGGCGATCGCAGAAAATTGCATGTCAATTCAGACATGCGATTTTCAGCTATTCTGGGCTGATCGGGTCTCTGGTGACCCGATCGCCCAGAAAATAGGGATGATCAGAGTGGTCAGTGACAGCCCCGATCATCCTGGGGGATAGGAGCGAGGTAGCAGTGCTACGATCTCCTCCTATCCCCTGCCATTTGGTCAGAAATGAATTCTGACCAATGGCAGCGCATGACAGGGGGTTGCTATGGAACCCCCCCGCTCTGCCCACCCCTGGATGTCGGGCAGAACGGGGGGAGAGGATGGAGGCCGGTACCTGAAAAGAAGATGGTGTGGGGACCTCTGATCACTGGAGACATCCAGCGGAGATCACGGCACAGGTAGGGAGGCGACGGTGGGGGGGGGGGGGGGGGGGGGGGGAAGTTAGGTGGCAGTAAAGCAATCTTTACTGCGGCCTTACTAGTGGTAGCCAAACTGCAACTCCCTAGCATTCCCAGACAGCCAAAGGCTGTCTGGGCATGCTGGGAGTTGTAGTTTTGCAACAGCTGGAGGGTCACAGTTTGGTGACCACTGTTACAGTGGTGCCCAAACAGCAGCCCTCCAGATGTTGCCAAACTACAACTCTCAGCATGCCTAGACTGCCCAGGCATTCGGGGAGTTGTAGTTCTGTAACATCTGTCCCTTCAGATTTTGCAATTTTCATGAAAATTTTTAAAATTGCTGCTCTGCTTTGAAGCCCTCTAATTTTTTCAAAGACTAAAAATATGTCCATTTTATGATGCCAACATAAAGTAGACATATTGTATTTGTGAATCAATATAAAATGTATTTGGAATATCCATTTTCCTTACAAGCAGAGAGCTTCAAAGTTAGCAAAATTTTCATGAAATTTTGGGATTTTTCAGCAAGAAAGGATGCAAGTAACGACGAAAATTTATCACCAAACTAGAGTAGAATATGTCAAGAAAAAACAATCTCAGAATCAGAATATTCGGTAAAAGCATCCTTTTGTTATTAATGCTTAAAGTGACGGTGGTCAAAATTGCGAAAAAGGGCCCAGTCCTTAAGGTGAAAAAGGGCTGCGTCCTTAAGGGGTTAAAGTGGACTAATTGTAAATAATTTATTCTACAATTTATTTATTTAATTCTATCATAATTTGTTTTTATTTAACACTCCTGTCTATTAATGAAAACATAGCAATAGAGCATAATATATATGTTTATTTAGACACTCCCAGAATTACTAAAAAATAGGAGATGTGAGAGAGGAGAAATAAAACACTAAATTACAGCAGCAGCATTGAGGACATTATAGAGCAGTACTACGGAATCTAAGCTGTGAATCAGGCTCTGTGATGGGATCAAAAACTCACTTTACAAGTAAAAATGAAACAAAGGTGGCCATCTATATAGTCTGGGGAAATAATTCTAATAAAAAGGGTCATATGGCTCCACTGAGGACCCAGTCCTTCCTAACAGATCATCTACAACTTCTATTTTGTTTCTATATTTCTTTAAAATTGTGAATGGTTCAAAGACAGTGGATTCACAGTGATATGTCAGCATCCTTTTTTAGTATGTCAGTGTTACTTTACAATGAAAATATGCAAGTGTTACACTGGTATCCAGATTACCAGTAACCAATATTTTATTTTTTAATCACTACAGCTAGTAATATGAAAACAACACTATGCCCATAGTATTCCCCAACATGTTTCACTGCTGAATTAACATCATCAGGGGAATGGGACAATTACAGAATGACAGCTACAGTTGAACGAGGAGCTGAAATGTTGCTGTTAACCTATGGGAAAATAAACAGTCTCTGTTTATGTCACGTATGGGCAGGGAAGGAGTGCACACTATTCTTGCCTGCTCCCCTGTCCCTGCCTACTTACGTACCTGCCCTAAACGACAGGTCCGTAACCACGAAGACAATCCCTTCCTAGATACATGAGGGGCGTAATTTGGCAAAATAGTAAACTACAATGACACAGACTTAGGTACGGGGACAGTGGGATAACAGACAGACTAACAAAGTAAGACTACACACTCACACAAAAGTCCAGAGTCAACTAACTGCGTCTTAGCCAGGAGAATGGCCTGATGAAGCTGCTGTAGCAGTGAAACGCGTTGCATGTTGGGAGAATAAACGACTCTAGCACTTTACTTACCTGTTGGTTCGACTATGTCCTGCGCCATTTGAAAGCCGGCATTCCACCGAAGCCCGTCTTCTCATCCTCCATAAGCCAGGAGAAGTCAAAGTACCAAGTCGCTAATACCAGAGAGAAGTCGAGATGAAAGCCAAAAGTCAAAGATGCCGGGTAAAACAGGGAATTCACGCTAACTACTGGAGCAAAAAGACTCTTTCACAGGCTCTGAATGAGAGCAGACTGCCAGGTTAAATAGGCAACCCCGCAGGTGCTCTCATCAAGCGGTCAGCTGACCAGCCAGACAGCTAGGTGTAACTCGGCAACAAAAATAAACAAAGAACCTGTCAGAACCTTTTAACCCTATAGGTTAAACTTCCGGACGCTGGGGAGCAGAGCTCCGGAAGCAGGGCAGCGGAGTACCCCTTTAATTTGTAAATGCTCACTGTATCTCCTCCAGTACGTATAACATTCATCAATCAACTCAATGCCACAGTCATGTTTTTAGCCATGTAGCTTTTCCTTGAGCATGCTTGTGAAATCTTATTAATAATGACAGTCTACACAAGTCACTGTGTATCTGCTTAGCACTGCTATTTGCAATGTAATCTTTAATGAGTCACACTAATTGTGTGTGATTTTTTTTTCACTTCTCTTTGTTACAGCTGTGAAATGACAGCACACTCGGCAATGTGTTGCCATCACTGTATGGAATATATTTATTAGAGGCAGAAGAACTAATGCATGGTATTTTTTTACCCGGTAAACACTGTTCATTTCAGGAAATATGAATTGGTTCTGTGGTTCTTGTTTTTTATATGCCAATTAATTAATTGACCTTTAAATTTTTTATACTCAGAACGTGATGCATCATGTCATGTGCAATCAGAGTACTGTTAGTAAACAACAGGGCGACTGTTATGTAAAAGAGACAGATATTGCTTATACTGTTGGTTGATCACTGGGATTGTGCAGCCCTAAAATCCTGTGTAAACAGGGAATATACAACCAACAATAACATCCAGATGATCCAGCTATTGTTCATGCAGCCCTGGCTAAAGCTAAACAACCATTGGGCCATGTAAAAGGCATAATAAATTAGTGCCAATCCACTAGATTGACACTCATTTTGGGCAGGGGCCTTCCCATCTAAAAGGACTCTCAGTAATTACATGGACTTTATCCACATAATACACGACAATAAGTTATTTTTCTGCACAAGCTATTCTTTTTACTTTAATAACTGCACTATTGTACTTGAAATACGTGGAGTATTTGTAATACATTCGCATCCATCTCTGCATTTAGAGGTAATGATGGGTTTATGATGATAATAATAATCAGCCATTAGAAGTTTATAGTTAGAACAGGTTCATTGTTATTTGTGGCTACCAATCAAATCTCTGAGTTTTGTCTTGTAGCAAAACGCCCTGGAGGCTGTTGTCAGACTCTCAGCCATATGTATGCATGCAGATAAATATAAGTGTATCTGTATTATTCCAGAGGCAGCATAATAAAAAAGATTCAGCCTATCGAATTAATAAAACATGAATGTTGTTTGGGTGTAACCATACTTTTCACACACCCGAGGTGTGGGATGTTTCATAAAGCCCTTAAGCTCTCCTCACAGCATTTAATTAACAAAGAGTAAGAAAGGAGAAAAACCTGGGGTGTGGATACATTTTGTGGTAGCAATTTCTCACCACCCTTAAATTATGCATAATTGTACCTGTAATTCAAGCTTCTATAGCCATAAATGCTATAAACCCATGCAGCTTCAGTTGTTGTTTTCTTATTTTTGCATTGTCGTATAAGTAGCCAGGACATAAACCTGTATGATTTTGAGGCGTTGTTTATTGTGGATATGATTTGGGTATGGGCATGGAAAGCTGTATTATAAGAGTGATAAGAATTTTTTTTAAGGGCTAAACACGTGTAGGACAATTTTGTATATTGCACTGGTCAGGTAGTGATCATTTGGTCCAAAGCATAGCTCCAACATATACCCCAGATGTATGTCATTATATAGCTATACAGTGGCGACAATGGCAAGAAAAAGCTTAGTGTCCAGTATTTTTGCAGTGGCTTGCTATATAGGAAAGCATAGCATTTTATGCTTTCTTATACAGTAAAAAGAATTGTATGGTGAAGCATACCACTCTGATAGGTGCATATGTGACACTTCTTTGGTCTCCCCAGGTCAAACAGTGCCTATGGCTACATTTTGTATACACTCTGGGAGTTTTCCTGAACCACTGTCAGAACCCGTGGGGTTAAACGGTTCTGACAGTTCTCTCTATTTTATTTTGTTCTTGGGCTATGCCTAGCTGCCTGGACTGGTCAGCTGACCTTGATGAGAGCACCTGGTGGCTCCTATTAAAGCTGGCAGTCTACTCTCATAGCTCGCCTGTGAAAGAGCTCCTACTCCTAGCTAGCGTTTGTATTGTATCTTGAATTTCTGGCATATTTGACCCATTGGCTCCGCTCTCTGACTCATCTCCTGTTTCTGTGATTTGGCATTTCTGTAATCTCTTGGTATTGACTCGGCTTGTGGACAATGATTTATTGTGTATGTATAGTTATTATTTCTGTTAGTGTGTGTGATTGCATACAGTGTCCCGACCTCCATCTGTATTATAGTTTATTTTATTGACGTTTGACTTATTCAGGCAGGGACTGTCACCGTGGTTGTGGACCCGTCGCCTAGGGCCAGTACGCAAGTAGGCAGGACAAGTGGGAGTGGGTGAGTTTAAGGCTTCACTCTTCCCTCCACATACGTGAAATTTTCGCAAGCCCAAATACCGGCATTTGCTAAGATGGAAGCAATGACGGCTCTAGTAGAGCAAATGCAGGGTTTAACACATTTAGTACAGTCTCTTGCCAAAAGGGTTCAAGCTCAGGAAACAGCTAATGTTCAGGCAGCGGTCAGTCCTCTAGCTGTTTCGAGTGAACCGAAAATAAATCTTCCTGACCGCTTTTCTGGTGACCGAAAGAAATTTGTGGTGTTCAGGGAGAGTTGTAAGCTCTCAGTCAGCTAGCACAGAAGTTCAAAGAGTAGGAATTGTCATGTCTTTGCTGCAAGGGGATCCACAGGAATGGGTATTGTCTTTACCTCTCTCTGCTCTTGAAGTTCTGTGGATGCTTTATTTTCTGCTATGGGTCTTCTTTATGATGAACCTGACTGTGCAGCCTTTGCAGAGTCTCAGCTGGTTAATCTTAAGCAGGGACGAAGAACAGTTGAAGAGTATTGTGCTGATTTTCGAAAATGGTGTACAGTATCTGGTTGAAATGATCCAGCCCTTAGGCGTCAGTTCCGACTAGGATTATCTGATGCTATTAAGGATATCCTTGTAAGCTATCCATCACCTGACTCCTTAGAACAGGCCATGATTTTAGCATCGCCTGATGAAAAAAACAGATTGGTTTTGAAACTTTTGAAAATCCCCTGACGGCCGTGACTAAATCGCATTGCAGCCTATGGGGTTTTGTAACTGCCTGTTTGCATTACGGACGTTATACAGTGACGGGACATCGTGGTGTAAAAATTACTGCATGGAGTAATTACTTTCTTCTGAGTATGGACATACCCCATATGTGGATGTAAAGTGCTCTGCGGGCAGAGTACAATGCTCCGAAGAGAAGGAGCACCATTGGGCTTTTGGAGAGAGAATTTGGCTGGAATTGAAGGCCATGTGCGTTTACAAAGCCCCATGGTGCCAGAACAGTGGAACCCCCCACGTTACCCCATTTTGGAAACTACACCCCCTCAAAGAATGTAACATGGGGTGCCGTGAGCATTTATACGCCACAGGTGTCTGACAGTTTTTTTGAACAGTGGTCCGTGAAAATGAAAACTTACATTTTTCATTTGCACAGCCCACTGTTCCAAAGATCTGTCAAGCGCCAGTGGGGTGTAAATGCTCACTGCACCGCTTATTACATTCTGTGAGGGGTGTAGTTTCCAAAATGGTGTCACATGTGAGGTGGTCCTCTGTTCTGCTAGCACGGAGGATTTGTAAATGCACATGGCCCCCGACTTCCATTCCAACCAAATTCTCTCTCCAAAAGCCCAATGTCACTCCTAAGAATTGTGGTTTGCCCGCAGAGCACTTTATATCCACATATGGGGTATTTCCATTCTCAGGAGAAAAAGCCCCCCCCAAAGATTGTAACAATATTTCTTCTATTACCCCTTTTAAAAATTTAACATTTGGGGTAACACCAGCATTTTAGTGAAAAAATCTAATTTTTCATTTTCACGTCCAACTTTTGTGAAAATTCATCACACACCTGTGGGGTGTTAAGGCTCACTGTACCCCTTGTTACGTTCCTTGAGGGGTGTAGTTTCCCAAATTGTGCGCCATGTGTTTTTTTTTTTTTCCTGTTCTGGCACCATGGGAGCTTTCTAAATGAGACATGCCCCCCAAAAACCATTTCAGCAGATTTCGCTTTCCAAAAGCCCTTTTGAGCCCTCTAGTGCACCCACAGAGCACTTTACATCCACATGTGAGATATTTCCTTACTTGAGAGAAATGGGGTTACACATTTTGGGGGACATTTTCACCTTTTAATCCTTGTGCAAATGAAAAATTTGGGGTAACATCTGCATTTTCGTGAAAAAAAATCGAATTTTTCATTTTCACGTCCCACTTTAAAGAAAGTTCGTCAATCACCTGTGGGGTGTTAAGGCTCACTATACCCCTTGTAAAGGGCCAGATTAAGACTGCCTGGAAGATGGAGCACTTCATTATGATGCCCCCCCCCCCCCCCCCTGATAGTCCCCCTTCCCTTCCACTGAGACCTGTTGCAGGCCTGTCAAGTAAGGAACAGACTGAGACCAAAAAAAGGCCTGGGTATATTAGACTATGTCCCCCTTTTTTTTTTTTTTGGTGGGTGTCACAGGAGTCAGGCCCTTGTTAAAATGGCTGCATGGTCTAAAATCACTTCAGTTCAAGTTACTCTTTCCAGCTGTTGCAAAGCTACAACACCCATTATGTCTGGAGAGATTCAGGCATGATTGGAGTTATAGTTTTGTAACAAACAGCTGGAGCCTCAAATTGGGGTACAGTGTCATCCATTATTACTGCAAAACTTAGAAGTGACAAGAGACCTAATGGGACAGTCAGGAGAATACACAAAGATAAAATGACTCACAGGAGAAGTCTTCTCTGTTGTCTTTTCCTTTCTTCTTCATCTGGTCCAGACACCATGTCTTCTTCCAGCTCCATCTTCCTCTGTAAAGTTTGACGCCAGGACATCATTGGTTCCTCACTCTGCCAGCCGCTCCTCATCCTCTGTATAAAGACAACAATCATTAAAACCCTTCAAGAGACTGTGCTTCCTAAATATAATACTGCCAAACCCTGTGTACCCTGTATATTATACTGCCAAACCTCCAGACTCCTGCTCCCAGAGACCCCTAAGGCTAGGTTTCCCCCTTTTTTTTACCTGCAAAAACACAGAAAAACTGCTACTTCATTTTCCTGTGTTATGGTCATTTTTTGGCATTTTTTTTCTTGTGCTTTTGCCTTCTCTGGAAACTTAGCCTTAGTCCTCCCCTGGTCCTTAAAGGGGTACTCCACCCCTAGACATCTTATCCCCTATCCAAAGGATAGGGGATAAGATGTCTAGGGGTGGAGTACCCCTTTAAGTCCCCCCCCCCTTCAACACTCCTGTCCTTCTCCATGATTCCATTTTTCTGCACCCCCTACCCCCCCCCTCAGTCCCCTTCACACTCCTCTGCCCCTTTACCAAACCCACACTTACCTTACCTCACCCCCCACCCCCCCCCCAAACTACCTCACTTCAGCCCCCATGTCCTCCTGGTCCTTCTCCACTACACTTTTCTCCACCAACCCCACCCCCAGTTCCCCCACATTAGGTTGTAGTTCCCCCACAGTAGGTTGCAGTTCCCCCGCATTAGGTTGTAGTCCCCCCACATTACGTTGGCAGTGTCCCCCACAGACATACAGCCTCCAGCCATATACAGTGTATGGCTGGAGAACTGTATGTCTGTTTACTGCCCCCCTTCAGTGCTCCGACCTCGCTCCTCTGGTTCGGGGTCATGATCTACTGCAATGGCCTAGGGGCCATAGCAGCAGGTCCCGGGACCGGAGGGGCGGTGGTAGGAGCACTGAAGATGACGTGTAGGTAACTTAACATTCGTGCATCCTCGTTGCTCCACTCCTATGGGCGCACGCAGGGGACGTCAGTGATGTCCCTGTGCGCGCTACCTCCCTGCGTTTTTAAAGTTATTGAGGGGCCACAGAAAGGTAACCGGGACATCCTTGTGTCCCGAAAAGATCTTTCAGGACACAGGGATGTCCTGCTCATTATTACCCCCCCTGCTCATCATTAACCCCCCTGCTCATCATTCTCCCCCTGCTCATCATTACCCCCCCTGCTCATCATTCTCCCCCCCGCCCCCCCTGCTCATCATTCTCTCCCCCCCCGCTCCCCCTGCTCATCATTCTCTCCCTCCCGCTCCCCCCTGCTCATCATTCTCTCCCCCCCGCTCATCATTCCCCCCTTGCTCATCATTCCCCCCTGCTCATTATTACCCCCCCTGCTCATCATTAACCCCCCCTGCTCATCATTAGCCCCCCCCAACCCCCCTCCCCGCTCATCATTCCCCCCTGCCAATCTTTCCCCCTATCATTGCCCCCCCTTCCTCCTTTTTCTATTTTACATATTTCCTTACCTGGCCGCGCTCGGCAGGCTCAGGTGATGCGTCGGGTCTTGTGGGCTGTGAGAATGACCGCTCCTCTGCACAGCGTCTGGGACGTCACTCGTCATTTCCTGCAGCGCTGGGGTGTAATCAAGAAAACAGTGCCCTGCAGGAAATGATGAGTGATGCCCCTGACGCTGTGCAGAGGAGCCGCAGGAGACATCACTCGTCACAGCCCACATGACCCGACGCATCACCTGAGCCTGCCGAGCGCGACCAGGTAAGGAAATATGAAATATAGAAAAAACAGGTCTAGTCCGGGGCGGGCCCACAGGAGCCGCCGCTGGTCACTGTTTTAAAGTGGCCGCGGCCGGGCTATCGGGGGGCCCCGATCCGCTACTGAGCAGGCCGCAGGGATGTCCCGAATGTGACGGGGCCCCCTGCGGTCACAGGGCCCGGAGCAGGTGCTCCATGAGCGCCAATGATGATCCGGCCCTGCCCTTGTCATGTTCCTTGAGGGGTGTAGTTTCCCAAATAGTGTGCCATGTAGGTGCTTTTTGCTGTTCTGGCACCATGGGGGCTTCCTAAATGAGACATGCCCCCCAAAAACCATTTCAGCAAAACTCGCTCTCTAAAATCTTATTGTGGCTCCTTCCCTTCTGAGTCCTCTACTGCCCCCGCAGATCACTTTACATTCACATATGAGGTGTTTCCTTACTCAAGAGAAATTAGGTTACACATTTTGGTGGACTTTTACTCCTGTTATCCTTTGTAAAAATACAAAATATGGGTGTAAAAAATGAAGATTTAGAATTTTTGCCCCCATTTTGCTGCTATTCCTGTGAAACACCTAAAGGGTTAACAAACTTTCTGAATGTCATTTTGAATACTTTGAACGGTGCAGTTTCTATAATGGGGTCATTTGTTGTGGATTTCTTACTGAAAGTCCCCTCAAATCCACTTCAAACATAACTGGCCCCTGAAAAATTCAGATTTTGAATTTTTCGTGAAAATTTAGAAAATTGTTGCTACACTTTGAAGTCCTCTGATTGGTTCATAAAGTAAAAACATGTCAACTTTATGATGCAAACATAAAGTAGACATATTGTTTATGCGAATCAATATATCATTTATTTGTTATGTTCACCAAGAAATGATGCAAGTATCGAATAAAATTTACCACTAACAAAGTAGAATATGTCACGAAAAAAACATCCTTGGAAACAAATTCATAAGTTAAAGCATCCCAGAGTTATTAATGCTTAAAGTGACAGTGATCAGATTTGCAAAAAATTACTGCGTCCTTAAGGTCAAAAGGGGCTGCGTCCTTAAGGGGTTAAAGTCATTACAATGGTCTTTGGGCTTTGTGAACCACTACAGAAAATGTATTTAAAAAATTTCTATCATCGCAAAACCATTGACTGATTTGACTCACAAAGGGGCAGATCTGGTTAACTGCTCTATGGAGGCAGAGGCAGCTTTTGAACATCTCAAGAGATGTTGCGACAATAATTCCCGAACCACCCGACTCGGCTTGCTGAAAAGTCGAAAAAGGGGCGTTTCCCGACCAAAACCTTACTTTCACACAGATTTACCAATTTTTCCGACCACATTACTCGGGTTTTGTCCTTTTTTTTTCCCGACTGCTGCAAGCTGTTGTAAAAAACATGTTCACGTTTGTACAAAGTCGTTTTTTATGTTAAGAGATATTTTATATATGCCCCCGACACAGCGCAATCATATGATCCCAGCAGTGCATGTATATATATATATTCCCCCCGCACAGCGCAAACATATGCCCCCAGCAACACATGTTTATACAGTATATATGCCCCCCGCACAGCGCAAACATATGCCCCCAGCAACACATGTTTATACAGTATATATGCCCCCCGCACAGCGCAAACATATGCCCCCAGCAAGACATGTTTATACAGTATATATGCCCCCCGCACAGCGCAAACATATGATCCCAGCAACACATGTTTATACAGTATATATGCCCCCCGCACAGCGCAAACATATGCCCCCAGCAACACATGTTTATACAGTATATATGCCCCCTGCACAGCGCAAACATATGATCCCAGCAACACATGTTTATACAGTATATACGCGCTTCTTCAGGCTCCGGCGCTGTGGCTGTGCGCTGCGATGTGCAATGACGGGTGTCATCACCAAACGCGACGTCACCGTAAGTGCGCACAGTGACAGCGCCGGAGCCAGAAGAAGCGCGGGCCACAGCAACAGGTAATTATAACACCGGGGATGGGGGAGGCGATGGGGCAGCTGAGGTCTGAGGATTGTGTATAGAAGCGAAGTGGGGACCAGATACGGCTATATGTCTGCTCCCCACTTCACTTCTATACACATATGCCTCTGAAGCGCTATGATTGACAAGCGGAACATTAGCAGAGCATCGTGCAGCGGCTTCCCAGAGTGATGCTCTGCTAATAAAATGCTTGTCCTTGATAGCGCTTGAGGCATATGTATATAGATGTGCCGGGGGCATATGTTTGCGCTGTGCGGGGGGCATATATACTGTATAAACATGTGTTGCTGGGGGCATATGTTTGCGCTGTGCGGGGGGAATATATATATATATACATGCACTGCTGGGATCATATGATTGCGCTGTGTCGGGGGCATATATAAAATTTACCATGCGACACAATTTCTAACCCGTGCGACACAATCCGTGCGACACATTAGTAAATCAGGGAGAAAAATACAGGGAGTAAATGAAGAAACACGCAGAGATAAACCCGACACTCTTAGTAAATGAGGGCCATTGTGTCAAATTGTGTAAAATTTGTTTCAAAATTTTGGCAGCTTTTTGTAAACAGTTGGGTGTTGAATTTTCTTTTTCATCCGCTTTTCATCCTCAATCTAAAGGTCAAACAGAAAGAATGAATCAAAATGTTGAACAGTACCTTAGAAGTTAAGTGGCAGATAGACAGGATGAATGATTAGCTTTTCTGTCTCTTGATGAGTTTGCCTTGAATAATCAAGAGAATTCTTCTACTGGTGTGTCACCATTCTTCTGTGTATATGGATCATCTGCGGTTTTCTTCCTGTACCAATACTGTTAATGATAATCCCGAAGTTGAGACTAACATGAGTAAACTGTGCACAGTTTGGGCCCAGGTTCAGAAAAACTTGAGAAATGCCCAAGAAGTACAAAGTAAATTTGCCAACAAGAGACGTACTTGTGGCATTAAATTTAAAGTAGGTGATAAAGTGCGGTTATCTACAAAAAATTTAAGTCACAAAGTTCCATCTAAAAAGTTGGCTTCTCGGTTCATTGGACCTTATGAGATAATTGAGGTTAAAATTACCTATCTCACTTAAGGTCCATAATGTGTTCCACTGTTCTTTATTAAAATTGTATGTTCCTACACAGTCTCCAGTCTCGGTGCCTCCTTCCCAGTTGAGATCGATGGAGAACTGGAGTATGAGGTCTTCAAAATATTGGACAGTTGTCGGGTGCAACATTCTGTCCAATATTTGGTTCATTGGAAAGGGTATGGTCCGGAGGAGAGGTCGTGGGTTCCAGTCTCTTCCATACATGCTTCCACCTTGGTAAAACGATTTCACGACTCTCACCCGGACAAAACCAGACCCAAATTGAAGGGTCCAGTGGCCCCTCCTAAAAGGGGGGGGGGGGGTACTGTCAAAACCCGTGGGTTTAAACGGTTCTGACAGTTCTCTCTGTTTTGTTTTGTTCTTGGGCTATGCCCAGCTGCCTGGACTGGTCAGCTGACCTTGATGAGACATACTGGTCTGGCTCCTATTTAAGCTGGCAGTCTACTCTCATACCTCGCTTGCAAAAGTGCTCCTACTCCTAGCTAGCGTTTGTATTGTATCTTGAATTTCTGGCATATTTGCTCTCTGACTCTTCTCCTATTTCTGCGATTTGGCATTTCTGTAATCTTTTGGTACTGACTTGGCTTGTGGACTCTGATTTATTGTGTGTGTATGTTTAGTTATTATTTCTGTTAGTGTGTGTGATTCCATACAGTGTCCCAACCTCCATCTATATTACAGTTTATTTTGTTGATATTTGACTCCTTGCACTTATTCAGGCAGGGACTGTCACAGTGGTTGTGGACCAGTCGCCTAGAGCGGGTATGCAAGTAGGCAGTGCAAGTGGGAGTTTAGGGATTCACTCTTCCCTGCCCATACGTGACATCCACATACTGGACAGGTTCACCCAAGCACGGTGTGAGCATAGCACATATATTTATGCACAAGTGAACATATATATTTACACATAAATACCTATACATGCATAAACCATATACAAATTTGGTGGCACAGTGAAGAAGTGGTCCTCCTGTACCCTGTATGTCCTATCAGGTGGACTCATTCCCAGTCTCCTGGCTCCCACACTCCTCAGAACCCTCTTCACCCATTCAGTTATGTATAGGTTAATGATTTGCATTTATGTGTTAATGTGCCTTTAAACTTTGTTACTAAGACCTCTGTTACCAAGGAAAAGCAAGTGAACAGGTGACTTGTTGGGACATCTCCAAATTGCTCCCATATATATCTGGGAGGGGTCAGCTTACAGCTTAGTCTAGTCTAGAGTCTGCAGTCTTAGTGCATGCTGAGGTACAGTCAAGTGAAGACCTGAAAGTTGTCTGGTGTTCCTTAGAGAGACCAAGGCCTAGTCACGCAGCCACGCATCCACCACCAGTAACCCCTGCAGGTGAAAGTCAACGCCTGGAAAGAATAAATATAGGGGAGAAGTCTAGTCAAGTTAGTCAAGTGTCAATTACTCAAGTCAGTGTGTGTTGCATCATTCAGTCTGAGTCCACTACAAGCCCCAGCGAGCCAACAAGCCTCCTTAACCCCTTAAGGACTGAGCCCTTTTTCACCTTAAGGACTCGGCCATTTTTTGCAATTCTGACCACTGTCACTTTAAACATTAATAACTCTGGAATGCTTTTACTTATAAATTTGATTCTGAGATTGTTTTTTCGTGACATATTCTACTTTAACATAGTGGTAAAATTTTGTGGTAACTTGCATCCTTTCTTGGTGAAAAATCTCAAAATTTGATGAAAAATTTGAAAATTTTGCATTTTTCTAACTTTGAAGCTCTCTGCTTGTAAGGAAAATGGATATTCCAAATAATTATTTTTTTTATTCACATATACAATATGTCCACTTTATGTTTGCATCATAAAATTTACGTGTTTTTACTTGGAAGACACCAGAGGGCTTCAAAGTTCAGCAGCAATTTTCCAATTTTTCACAAAATTTTGAAACTCGCTTTTTTTCAGGGACCAGTTCAGGTTTGAAGTGGATTTGAAGGGTCTTCATATTAGAAATACCCCATAAATTACCCCATTATAAAAACTGCACCCCCAAAGTATTCAAAATGACATTCAGTCAGTGTTTTAACCCTTTAGGTGTTTCACAGGAATAGCAGCAAAGTGAAGGAGAAAATTCACAATCTTCATTTTTTACACTCGCATGTTCTTGTAGACCCAATTTAAAAATTTTTGCAAGGGGAAAATTTTTACTTGTATTTGAAACCCAATTTTTCTCGAGTAAGCACATACCTCACATGTCTATGTTAATTGTTCGGCGGGCGCAGTAGAGGGCTCAGAAGGGAAGGAGCGACAAATGGTTTTTGGGGGGCATGTCACCTTTAGGAAGCCCCTATGGTGCCAGAACAGCAAAAAACCCCACATGGCATACCATTTTGGAAAATGAACCCCTCGGGGAACATAACAAGGGGTAAAGTAAACCTTAATACCCCACAGGTGATTCACGACTTTTGCATATGTAAAAAAAAAAAAAAAAAAATTCCCTAAAATGCTTGCTTTCCCAAAAGTTTTACATTTTAAAAAAGGGTAATAGCAGAAAATACCCCCCAAAATTTGAAGCCCAATTTCTCGTGATTCAGAAAATACCCCATATGGGGGTGAAAAGTGCTCTGCTGGCGCACTACAGGTCTCAGAAGAGAAGGAGTCACATTTGGCTTTTTGAAAGCAAATTTTGCTCTGGGGGCATGCCGCATTTAGGAAGCCCCTATGGTGCCAGAACAGCAAAAAAAAAAAACACATGGCATACTATTTTGGAAACTAGACCCCTCGGGGAACGTAACAAGGGGTTAAGTGAACCTTAATACCCCACAGGTGTTTCACGACTTTTGCATATGTAAAAAAAATATATTTTTTACCTAAAATGCTTCTTTTCCCAAAAAAATTTAAATTTTTTAAAAGGGTAAAAGCAGAAAATACCCCCCAAAATTTGTAACACAATTTCTCCCGAGTACGGCGATACCCCTATGGTGCCAGGACAGCAAAAAAAACACATGGCATACCATTTTGGAAACTAGACCCCTTGGTGAATGTAACAAGGGGTAAAGTGAGCCTTAATACCCCACAGGGGTTTCACAACTTTTGCATATGTAAAAAAAAAAAAAAAAAAATTTACCTAAAATGCTTGGTTTCCCAAAAAATGTACATTTTTACAAAGGGTTAAAGCAGAAAATACCCCCCAAAATTTGAAGCCCAATTTCTCCAGATTCAGAAAACACCCCATATGGGGGTGAAAAGTGCTCTGCTGGCGCACTACAGGTCTCAGAAGAGAAGGAGTCACATTTGGCTTTTTGAAAGCAAATTTTGCTCTGGGGGCATGCCGCATTTAGGAAGCCCCTATGGTGCCAGAACAGCAAAAAAAAAACACATGGCATACTATTTTGGAAACTAGACCCCTCGGGGAACGTAACAAGGGGTTAAGTGAAACCTTAATACCTTTCACGACTTTTGCATATGTAAAAAAAAAAATATTTTTTACCCAAAATGCTTCTTTTCCCAAAAAATTTACATTTTTAAAAAGGGTAAAAGCAGAAAATACCCCCCAAAATTTGTAACACAATTTCTCCCGAGTACGGCGATACCCCATATGTGACCCTAAACTGTTGCCTTGAAATACGACAGGGCTCCAAAGTGAGAGCGCCATGCGCATTTGAGGCCTAAATTAGGGATTGCATAGGGGTGGACATAGGGGTATTCTACGCCAGTGATTCCAAAACAGGGGGCCTCCAGCTGTTGTAAAACTCCCAGCATGCCTGGACAGTCAGTGGCTGTCTGGTAATACTGGGAGTAGTTGTTTTGCAACAGCTGGAGGCTCCGTTTTGGAAACCGTGGCCTACCAGACGTTTTTCATTTTTATTGGGGAGGGGAGGGGGGCTGTGTAGGGGTATGTGTATATGTAGTGTTTTTTACTTTTTATTTTATTTTGTGTTAGTGTAGTGTAGTGTTTTTAGGGTACAGTTGCAGGGGCGGGGGTTCACAGTAGTTTCTCGCTGGCAGTTTGAGCTGTGGCAGAAAATTTGCCGCAGCTCAAACTTGCAGCCGGATACTTACTGTAATCCTCCGCCCATGTGAGTGTACCCTGTACATTCACATTGGGGGGGGAATCCAGCTGTTGCAAAACTACAACTCCCAGCATGTACGGTCTATCAGTGCATGCTGGGAGTTGTAGTTTTGCAACAGCTGGAGGCACACTGGTTGTGAAACACCGAGTTTGGTAACAAACTCAGTGTTTTGCAATCAGTGTGCCTTCAGCTGTTGCAAAAGCTACAACCCCCAGCATGTACGGACAGCGGAAGGGTATGCTGGGTCTTGTAGTTATGCAACAGCTGGAGGCATACTACTTTGGCTGGGGATGCTGGGGATTGTAGTTATGCAACAGCTGGAGACACAATAAACTCAGTGTGCCTTCAGCTGTTGCAAAACTACAACTCTCAGCAGTCACCGACAGCCAACGGGCATGCTGGGAGTTGCAGTTATGCAACCAGCAGATGCACCACTACAACTCCCAGCATGCACTTTAGCTGTTTGTGCAAGCTGGGAGTTGTAGTTACACAACAGCTGAAGGTACACTTTTCCATAGGAAAATGTGCCTCCAGCTGTTGCAAAACTATAAGTCCCAGCATGCCCATTAGGGCATGCTGGGAGTTGTGGTGGTCTGCCTCCTGCTGTTGCATAACTACAGCTCCCAGCATGCCCTTTTTGCATGCTGGGAGCTGTTGCTAAGCAACAGCAGGAGGCTGTCACTCACCACCAACGATCCACGCCGCATCAGGTCAGTCCCTCATCGTCGCCGCTCCTGGGGCCCCGATCCCAACATTGACGCCGGGGATCGGGGTCCCCAGCTCCCAGGGTGCACGTCCCGCACCCGGTCACGTCCTCCGGAAGAGGGGCGGAGCGGGTTGCGGGAGTGACACCCGCAGCAGGCGCCCTGATTGGTCGGCCGGGAAACCAGCTGACAAATCAGGGCGATCGTGAGGTGGCACCAGTGCCACCTCACCCCTGCTGGCTATGGCTGTTCGGGGCCATCAGAGATGGCCCCGAACAGCCTGTAATTCCGGGTCACCGGGTCACTGGAGACCCGATTGACCCGGAATCTGTCGCAGATCGCTGGACTGAATTGTCCAGCGATCTGCGGCCATCGCCGACATGGGGGGTCATCATGACCCCCCTGGGCGATATGCCGCGATGCCTGCTGAACGATTTCAGCAGGCATCGGGCACTGGCTCCCCTCCAGCTAGCGGCGGGGGGCCGGGATTTGACAGGACGTACTCAAACGTCCTGAGTCCTTAAGGACTCGGAAAAGGGGCCGTTTGAGTATGTCCTGCGTCCTTAAGGGGTTAAAGGGGTATTCCGGGCAAAACCTTTTTTTATATATATCAACTGGCTCCGGAAAGTTAAACAGATTTGTAAATTACTTCTAATTACTAAATTACTTTAAAAAAAATCTTAATCCTTTCAATAGTTATTAGCTTCTGAAGTTTTCTGTCTAACTGCTCAATGAAGATGTCACGTCCCAGGAGCTGTGCATGATGGGAGAATATCCCTATAGGAACTGCACAGCTCATGGGACGTGAGTCATCAGAGAGCAGTTAGACAGAAAACAACAACTCAACTTCAGAAGCTAATAACTATTGGAAGGATTAAGATTTTTTTATAGAAGTAATTTACAAATCTAATATAGAAGAGTTGGAGAGGCTCTTGTCTGACTACCCACCAAATAAACCCGGGCTACCTAATTAGACACTTATACCCAAGGTGTCAGATTGTAGTTTGTCTGTAGAAATATATATATTAGGGCTCAGGGTTTGAGACAACTGGACAGGTTGTGTTTAAAGTAATATTTCAATTTATTGATTGTATATAATGTGACAATTGAATATTAGATAAAATGTAAATAGCAGCAACTGCGTCTCACAGGGCCCTTGAGTAGGCGCAGCACCAACTATTAAGAACTATAGCATATGTATAGTACAGTATATAAAATATAAAAATATACTTGTAAAAAATTATAAAAGATATAAAATAAGAATATAGAGACCACCATAAACATATATATAGAGAGGGATCTGGGTGGGAGAGTCTTAGACCATCCTCTATGGTAAATAATCTCCTCTCATTAAAAAGTCCTGCTCATACAGACCGATTCTGGTATTGTGGTAACCAATGGCAACCATAAGGTTAGTAACCCGTAGCAACCGTTCTGATGAGTCCGGCTATTTAAGCACTTCAACGTTTAAGTAGAAGATAAACTTGATATTTGTAGACAATATTCAACATGAACAGCTAGTGTGCAGTCACTGTTAATATGCATGCATATTTGTATGATACTTTGTATCTCACCGCTCCCGAACACTGATGCGCTGAACTTCACGGGGATGCTGCGATCTCCTCCTGATGCGCTGTGTAATCCTGCAGTGTATTAGCACTGAGTAGCTGTCTTGGTAAGCGGCAGCATCACCGGAGACTCGGCCGTCTCCCACAGTGGTGATGTTGGTAGATGGTGGGTTGCGGGTGGTGTTGTCGCAGCGGTTCTGCGGATGCGCACGTACATGTGCCGGTGGCGTCCTCGTGGCAGCGAGGCGCGGATGTCTATGTCAATGTCAATGTTTATTGTCCGGTATCGGACTGCTATTGACTTAAGCAGGGCAAATATACTGGTGGTCTCAATAGGTATTGAGGGGACGCTGGACGCGTTTCAGGACTGTCTCAGTCCTTTCTTCAGCAGCAAAGAATAAGTGACTTATTCTTGCTTATTCTTTGCTGCTGAAGAAAGGACTGAGACAGTCCTGAAACGCGTCCAGCGTCCCCTCAATACCTATTGAGACCACCAGTATATTTGCCCTGCTTAAGTCAATAGCAGTCCGATACCGGACAATAAACTGTCAATCACCTGACACCCGGTGAAGGAGACATCGGCGCCTCGCTGCCACGAGGACGCCACCGGCACATGTACGTGCGCATCCGCAGAACCGCTGCGACAACACCACCCGCAACCCACCATCTACCAACATCACCACTGTGGGAGACGGCCGAGTCTCCGGTGATGCTGCCGCTTACCAAGACAGCTACTCAGTGCTAATACACTGCAGGATTACACAGCGCATCAGGAGGAGATCGCAGCATCCCCGTGAAGTTCAGCGCATCAGTGTTCGGGAGCGGTGAGATACAAAGTATCATACAAATATGCATGCATATTAACAGTGACTGCACACTAGCTGTTCATGTTGAATATTGTCTACAAATATCAAGTTTATCTTCTACTTAAACGTTGAAGTGCTTAAATAGCCGGACTCATCAGAACGGTTGATACGGGTTACTAACCTTATGGTTGCCATTGGTTACCACAATACCAGAATCGGTCTATATGAGCAGGACTTTTTTATGAGAGGAGATTATTTACCATATAGGATGGTCTAAGACTCTCCCACCCAGATCCCTCTCTATATATATGTTTATGGTGGTCTCTATATTCTTATTTTATATCTTTTATAATTTTTTACAAGTATATTTTTATATTTTATATACTGTACTATACATATGCTATAGTTCTTAATAGTTGGTGCTGCGCCTACACAAGGGCCCTGTGAGACGCAGTTGCTGCTATTTACATTTTATCTAATATTCAATTGTCACATTATATACAATTAATAAATTGAAATATTACTTTAAACACAACCTGTCCAGTTGTCTCAAACCCTGAGCCCTAATATATATAATTTACAAATCTGTTTAACTTTCCGGAGCCAGTTGATATATAAAAAAAAGTTTTGGCCTGGAATACCCCTTTAAGTTCACTGAGCATCTCCTTGGGCCTAAATTGAGATTTGTAAAGACTTTAACATCTGTCTGCCTCAGTAAAGTGCCATTGTTCTGTAACTTTCCATCGGAGTGATTATTTGCCCCACCCCTGGGCCAGGAACCAGCGGCCATACCTCGGGCAGTGTAGAGGATAACCATGCCCTGGTGTCACGAACACTAAGAGTTAACAACATCTTCCCTTCCAACACCCTTACCACAACTTTTGGCATCCTACGAACAGGATACGGGTGTGTGCCTTATACCAAAAATACCCCCTTAGTCTGAACTGTGTCCAGTATTGCAGAAACCGCACGTCCTTGCGACAGAAATTGCACCCAACATTGTACGGGACTGTAAAACTCCTATGTTAAGAGGCGCTTGTGAAATAGAGGGGAAGTGAAGAAAAGTTTATTGCCGCCATGTGTAAAATCCTTACAGAAGCTATGCTGCCTTGCAAAGTGTTTGACGTACCTGAAGGGGTTAATCTGGTCCAGTGATTCCTGTGCGTGCGAGCGGGCGCAGCTCCGCCCACGTCAGTCCTCAGCGGTGACGCTTTTTCATCCCAGCGAGGGAGGAACCAAAAGGACCACCCTGTGTTGCACAGGGGAAGATTTTTCTGACAAGACCAAAACAGGCAGTTCCCTGAGCGCAGCCATCTTAGAAGCCACCGGCTGCTGCGTTCATGCCTGGATGTTGTATACAAAGTCAGCGCTGCATGGCAACTCCTGAAAGCCTTACCGATCATCAGTGCAGAGTCTCTGGTACCCAGGTCTGCTATTATCATCCCAGCATTGTCCGCAAGTCTGGTTATCAAGTCTCCTGTTAACAGGTACCTGCAAAATAGAGGGGGAGTGTCTGCTGTTGTTGCCCCCATCAGCCAAACCGAAGCCACTGCAGTACCTCACCCGCTCTCTTAAAGGGAAACGCACCTCATCTTCCTTAAAGCGACAGCGCACTCAAAAATCTACAGGATCTCTGAACCAAGCACCATAGATCCACCGGGTGCCAGGGCCCCTCCATCTCCCGCGGCGAGCACGCCACCTGGTCCAGCAGCTAGTGTTCTGGCTCCTGCAAGCATCCACAACCCTGGTGTTCCAGCAACCACATGGGTATTCATGGTTGTTACGCCGAGCGCTCCGGGTTCCCGCTCCTCCCCGGAGCGCTCGCTTCACCTCCTCCGCTGCAGCGCTCCGGTCACGTCCTCTGACCCGGGGCGCTGCGATCCTGCTGCTAGCCGGGATGCGATTCGCGATGCGGGTAGCGCCCGCTCGCGATGCGCACCCCGGCTCCCCTACCTGACTCGCTCCCCGTCTGTTCTGTCCCGGCGCGCGCGGCCCCGCTCCCTAGGGCGCGCGCGCGCCGGGTCTCTGCGATTTAAAGGGCCACTGCGCCGCTGATTGGCGCAGTGGTTCCAATTAGGGTTATCACCTGTGCACTCCCTATATTACCTCACTTCCCTTGCACTCCCTTGCCGGATCTTGTTGCCTTAGTGCCAGTGAAAGCGTTCCTTGTGTGTCCCTTGCCAGTGTTTCCAGACCTTCTGCCGTTGCCCCTGACTACGATCCTTGCTGCCTGCCCCGACCTTCTGCTACGTCCGACCTTGCTTCTGCCTACTCCCTTGTACCGCGCCTATCTTCAGCAGCCAGAGAGGTGAGCCGTTGCTAGTGGATACGACCTGGTCACTACCGCCGCAGCAAGACCATCCCGCTTTGCGGCGGGCTCTGGTGAAAACCAGTAGTGGCTTAGAACCGGTCCACTAGCACGGTCCACGCCAATCCCTCTCTGGCACA
Source organism: Hyla sarda (assembly GCF_029499605.1). Lineage (NCBI taxonomy): Eukaryota > Metazoa > Chordata > Amphibia > Anura > Hylidae > Hyla > Hyla sarda. The sequence goes on along the minus strand of NC_079194.1, from coordinate 171,772,211 downwards.
GAGGGTCCACTACCTGCCAGCCGGCATCGTGACAGTAGATCCGGCCATGGATCCCGCTGAAGTTCCTCTGCCAGTTGTCGCTGACCTCACCACGGTGGTCGCCCAGCAGTCACAACAGATTGCGCAACAAGGCCAACAGCTGTCTCAACTGACCGTTATGCTACAACAGTTGCTACCACAGCTTCAGCAGTCATCTCCTCCGCCAGCTCCTGCACCTCCTCCGCAGCGAGTGGCCGCTCCTGGGATACGCTTATCCTTGCCGGATAAATTTGATGGGGACTCTAAGTTTTGCCGTGGCTTTCTTTCCCAATGTTCCCTGCATCTGGAGATGATGTCGGACCTGTTTCCCACTGAAAGGTCTAAGGTGGCTTTCGTAGTCAGCCTTCTGTCCGGAAAAGCCCTGTCATGGGCCACACCGCTCTGGGACCGCAATGACCCCGTCACTGCCTCTGTACACTCCTTCTTCTCGGAAATCCGAAGTGTCTTTGAGGAACCTGCCCGAGCCTCTTCTGCTGAGACTGCCCTGTTGAACCTGGTCCAGGGTAATTCTTCCGTTGGCGAGTATGCCGTACAATTCCGTACACTTGCTTCAGAATTGTCCTGGAATAATGAGGCCCTCTGCGCGACCTTCAAAAAAGGCCTATCCAGCAACATTAAAGATGTTCTGGCCGCACGAGAAATTCCTGCTAATCTACATGAACTTATTCACCTAGCCACTCGCATTGACATGCGTTTTTCTGAAAGGCGTCAGGAACTCCGCCAAGATATGGACTCTGTTCGCACGAGGCGTTTCGTCTCCTCGGCTCCTCTCTCCTCTGGTCCCCTGCAACCTGTTCCTGTGCCTCCCGCCGTGGAGGCTATGCAGGTCGACCGGTCTCGCCTGACACCTCAAGAGAGGACACGACGCCGTATGGAGAACCTCTGCCTGTACTGTGCTAGTACCGAACACTTCCTGAGGGATTGTCCTATCCGTCCTCCCCGCCTGGAAAGACGTACGCTGACTCCGCACAAAGGTGAGACAGTCCTTGATGTCTACTCTGCTTCTCCACGTCTTACTGTGCCTGTGCGGATGTCTGCTTCTGCCTTCTCCTTCTCTACAGTGGCCTTCTTGGACTCTGGTTCTGCAGGAAATTTTATTTTGGCCTCTCTCGTCAACAGGTTCAGCATCCCAGTGACCAGTCTCGCCAGACCCCTCTACATCAATTGTGTAAATAATGAAAGATTGGACTGTACCATACGTTTCCGCACGGAGCCCCTTCTTATGAGCATCGGATCTCATCATGAGAGGATTGAACTTTTGGTCCTCCCCAATTGCACCTCGGAGATTCTCCTTGGACTTCCCTGGCTTCAACTTCATTCCCCAACCCTGGATTGGTCCACTGGGGAGATCAAGAGTTGGGGGTCCTCTTGTTCCAAGAACTGTCTAAAACCGGTTCCCAGTAACCCTTGCCGTAACTCTGTGGTTCCTCCAGTAACCGGTCTCCCTAAGGCCTATATGGACTTCGCGGATGTTTTCTGCAAAAAACAAGCTGAGACTCTACCTCCTCACAGGCCTTATGATTGCCCTATCGACCTCCTCCCGGGTACTACTCCACCCCGGGGCAGAATTTATCCTCTCTCTGCCCCAGAGACTCTTGCCATGTCCGAATACGTCCAGGAGAATCTAAAAAAGGGCTTTATCCGTAAATCCTCCTCTCCTGCCGGAGCCGGATTTTTCTTTGTCTCCAAAAAAGATGGCTCCCTACGTCCTTGCATTGACTACCGCGGTCTTAATAAAATCACGGTTAAGAACCGCTACCCCTTACCCCTCATCTCTGAACTCTTTGATCGCCTCCAAGGTGCCCACATCTTCACTAAATTGGACTTAAGAGGCGCCTATAACCTCATCCGCATCAGAGAGGGGGACGAGTGGAAAACGGCATTTAACACCAGAGATGGACACTTTGAGTATCTGGTCATGCCCTTTGGACTGTGCAATGCCCCTGCCGTCTTCCAAGACTTTGTCAATGAAATTTTTCGTGATCTTTTATACTCCTGTGTTGTGGTATATCTGGACGATATCCTAATTTTTTCTGCCAATCTAGAAGAACACCGCCAGCATGTCCGTATGGTTCTTCAGAGACTTCGTGACAACCAACTCTATGCCAAAATTGAGAAATGTCTGTTTGAATGCCTTTCACGTCTCTCTTCTCAAACCACTCATCCTCAACCGTTTTTCTCCCAAATCTGTTCCTCCCACTCCTGTTTCCGGCTCCTCGGACGTCTTCTCGGTCAAGGAGATTTTGGCTGCCAAAAAGGTCAGAGGGAAAAATTTTTTTTTAGTAGACTGGGAGGGTTGTGGTCCTGAAGAGAGATCCTGGGAACCTGAGGACAACATCCTTGACAAAAGTCTGCTCCTCAGGTTCTCAGGCTCCAAGAAGAGGGGGAGACCCAAGGGGGGGGGTACTGTTACGCCGAGCGCTCCGGGTTCCCGCTCCTCCCCGGAGCGCTCGCTTCACCTCCTCCGCTGCAGCGCTCCGGTCACGTCCTCTGACCCGGGGCGCTGCGATCCTGCTGCTAGCCGGGATGCGATTCGCGATGCGGGTAGCGCCCGCTCGCGATGCGCACCCCGGCTCCCCTACCTGACTCGCTCCCCGTCTGTTCTGTCCCGGCGCGCGCGGCCCCGCTCCCTAGGGCGCGCGCGCGCCGGGTCTCTGCGATTTAAAGGGCCACTGCGCCGCTGATTGGCGCAGTGGTTCCAATTAGGGTTATCACCTGTGCACTCCCTATATTACCTCACTTCCCTTGCACTCCCTTGCCGGATCTTGTTGCCTTAGTGCCAGTGAAAGCGTTCCTTGTGTGTCCCTTGCCAGTGTTTCCAGACCTTCTGCCGTTGCCCCTGACTACGATCCTTGCTGCCTGCCCCGACCTTCTGCTACGTCCGACCTTGCTTCTGCCTACTCCCTTGTACCGCGCCTATCTTCAGCAGCCAGAGAGGTGAGCCGTTGCTAGTGGATACGACCTGGTCACTACCGCCGCAGCAAGACCATCCCGCTTTGCGGCGGGCTCTGGTGAAAACCAGTAGTGGCTTAGAACCGGTCCACTAGCACGGTCCACGCCAATCCCTCTCTGGCACAGAGGGTCCACTACCTGCCAGCCGGCATCGTGACAATGGTGAATCCTGTCCTTCCTACCAACAATGGAGACCCCTTTGCCCTGCAGGATTTCAAAGAGAGGATCCAGAGCTTGTTTGTCTTTTATTCTTTCCCTTCAAACCAACAGGTGCAACTACTAACAGGGCAACTCCAGGGTCTGGCATTTGAGGAAGTCTGCACCTGGCCAGCATCTGAGAAGGCGACTGTGGAGCAGATTTCTGTACCAGGTATCCGAGTCCCATTCTCCATCAGACGTACGTCTCCGACTGTATGAAAGGCGACAAAAGCCAGGTGAGACGCTGAGAGCGTATGCTGTAGCCCTACAGAATGCCCTAGAGCAGTGATTCCCAACCGTGGTGCCACGGGATTTTGCCGTGATTTTTTCTTTTTTTTTCTTTTTAAATGTCCCGCCCCAGTCTGCGTGCTTATGACTGACGGTCCCCCTCTCCCTTGCAGCGCATTGAGCCGAAAATGGTGCCCGGGGGCGGAATGAGCTGTATCAGCACCCTCTGTCACTCATGTAAAAAAAAAAAAAATTCTGAGCCTAATAGGTTTGTTTTGCAGGTTTAATGGTGAAGAATTGTGTGTGGAAGAAATCGTGATGATGAGGACCAGATGGAGAAGAGAAGACAGCGATGCAAATTAGAGTAGACATCATTTGTGAGTTGCTGTATAAAGCAGCACTTTAAACTACATACCCACTGATAAATAGATATAGTGCTTTGTGTTTTTTTACAGTTTTTTTCGTTTCTTTTTTTTTTTTGCTCGTCAACCTCGGTAGGGGTGCCCTACGGAAAACAAAATTTCCCAGGTGTGCCCCGACCCGAAAAAGGTTGGGAAACACTGCCCTAGAGACTGTCCAGAAGTTTGATAGTATAACTCCCGAGCAGGGCAAAAATGTGTTAATGGACAGATTTATTGATGGGGCTCATAATAAATGGCCCAACTTAGAATGTTAGCAGTCCAAAACCCCAATATGTAATTTCCTGCTTTTAAGAGACTGGTTAAGTTCGAGACTGAGTTTGAAGATGTGTGTACTCCCCTTGCACCTGCTCAAGAACCGCTAGGGGCAATGGCCAGGCCTATACCATCACCGTTCCCTGTCAGTGCAACTTACTTTGCCAGTCACCACAATCTCAGATCTACAGAGTGTTAGGCAGAACATTAAACAACTGACTAAAGCTGTTAAGGAGTCAGGTGGCAAAGGAGCAAGGTCAGGTCACTAGTAAGGAGTTCAGGAACACAGTAGGCAAACACAAGGTACGCTTTCTCAGAGGCACAAGGCACAAAGATCAGTCAGCGAGCCGCAGGAAGTGCCGAAACTAAATAGGGACTGTTTCTGATAAGCACCAATTATTGGTATAGTGGCTCTTTAAATGTAGAAGAGCCGGCACACGCGCTCCCTAGGAGGCGGGGACGTGCATGCTGGCAGGAACAGGCAGGAGCAGAACAGAGCACGCCCCGCAATGGAAGGAGGGAAATGGCTGGAGGAAACAGAGAAGGCAGTGGAAGGTGAGCGGCAGTCCGGGGTTCGCATGCGGGAATGTTCCGCGGCACTGCCAGGAACAGAGGGGGACATGAGAAAGTGCTCCAGACCAGAGTGCCCAACCGGAGCGTGAACCGTGACAGAAGGAGGCGGACGTGATCCAAGAAAGTCAGAGTCCCTGGGCGGCGCCACTCGTCCTAGTCAAAAAGAAAGATGGATCTATCTGCTTCTGTGTTGACTACAGGAAGCTGAACAATGTCACCCATAAGGACGCTTATCCTCTGCCACAAATTCAGGAGTCACTTACTGCCCTCGGGTCTGCTGCTTACTTCTCTACCTTGGACTTAACCATCGGGTACTGGCAAGTGCCCATGGCCTCGGAGGATCAGGAGAAGACCGCCTTCATGACACCCATGGGGTTGTTTGAGTTTAAAAGTATGCCATTTGGGCTGTGCAATGCCGCTGCTATGTTCCAGATTCTGATGGAAAGGTGTCTGGGACATCTTATTTTCCAAAGTGTCTTATTGCACCTGATCGATGTCATTGTGTATTCCAAGTCTTACCCGGAACAGCTCAGGCATCTGTCAGATGTCTTTCAAATCCTGATCAAACATGGGCTGAAGATCAAGCCATCAAAGTGTCACTTGCTCAAGCCCCAAGTCCATTACCTCGGCCACATTGTCAGTGCAGAGGGAGTTCAGCCAAATCCTGAAAAGGTGGATGCTGTCAAAAACTGGCCTACACCGTGCACGGTGAAAGATGTCAGGAGCTTCCTGGGATTCGCTGACTACTACCGCCGCTTCATCACCCATTTTGCCCAAATTGCAAAACCCCTTACAGCTCTCCTGCGGAGAATTATAATGGAAGACTACCTATTGATTGGGCTGAAGAGCAAGAGACAGCATTTCAAGCTCCCAAGCGTCTGCTGACACAACCACCCATCTTGGCGTATCCAGATTACAGTCAGCCGTTCTGAATATATACTGATGCCAGTTTTAAAGGCCTAGGAGCCAAGTCCAAGATGGCCAAGAGAGAGTTATTGCCTACGCCAGTCGAAATCTGCGAGGGGCAGAGAACGATACCAATTGCAGCTCGTTCAAGTTCGAACTTCTCGCCCTGGTATGGGCAGTGACAGAAAAATTCAAAGATTATTTGGCTGCCACGCCATTTACTGTCTACATGGATAACAATACTTTGGCCCACCTGAACACTGCCAAATTGGGCACCCTAGAACAGCAATTGGCTTCAAGATTAGCTAATTACAGCTTCACCATCAAGTACAGAAGTGGCATGTCAAATGTCAGTGCCGATGTACTGTCTTGAATGACACCCGGTGAAGAGCCACATGTGAAAGACGAGTGGAAGGATGTGGAGATGCCCCCATTTTACCAACAGTTTGTAAACAAGAATGCTGTTACCGCCCTTGTGGATGGAAAACCCAGGTCCGAAAAGGTTAAAGAAGACATGTATACCTGGAAGACTCTACAAGACAAAAGTCGAGTCATGGGGGCTCTGTTGGACTACCTTCTGGCAAAGAAGGTACCAACCCGTCTACACCGGACCCATTGTGACTACGAGCTGAAGTGTCTGTCGTGACAGAGGAAGTGACTGTTTGTGAACAAAGGATTGTTGTACCAAAATTCTTTGTCAACCTCCGGCTCCTGGCTTATTTCCATTGGCTCTGGTTTATGTGCCAGCTTCAATAAATGTATGAAACAGAAATGTAGCCCTTTCCCTTGATTATCTTTGAGATGTTTCTATACATTAATTGGAGTCATCTGTAATTAATCCATTTTGGACATGACTTGGAAAGACACACTCCTGTCTATATAAGATCTCACAGCTAGCAATGCATACCAGAGCAAAAACCAAGCTACTACCTGTAGAGCTCAGAGACAGGACTGTGTGGAGGCACATACTTGAAGAAGGGTACAAAAAAATTCTAGTAAGAGAGGTGACCAAGTACCCAATGGTCACTCTGGCTGAGCTCCATAGATCCTGTGGGCAGATGGGAAAAACTTCTAGAAGGTCAACCAATAGTCATACTGCTCTTCTCCCTCCACCCCTAGAGTCAGTTCATTATATAAGTTTATATCTCCCCCCTGCCTCAGCACCTACTGTATCATATAGTTAACTAGGTATTGTCACAGACACATGGCAAAAGTTTTTATCAGTCAGGGTTTAAGTGCTGAGACCCCCACCTATCAGGAGAACAAGAAAGCAGAAGCACGCAGCAGAATGCTTTACTCCCTGGCTCTCATGACCTTTGTCTTGCTGCTCCATTACAAGTCTATGGGGCAGCAAGATAAAGATATGTGATGGCCGCACGCTTAACCCTGCTTGTATTCCTAATCGGTGGGAGTCTCAGCATTGAGACCCTGACTGATAAAAACTTTTGACATGTCTCTGTGACATGTCAAAAGTAATGACAGGCACACTATATTATTTTTACTGTCCATTGTCATTTCCATAAAGACATCACAAACACATACTCAGTATAATCCCTGTCACTCATTGTTGATTACATTACAGATCAAAGCCAGCGGAGGATCACTCAGTTTCTGTGCTTGGCTCCTCCACTTTTTTTCCTCAGTGGAGCCAAGCACAGAAACTGAATGGCAAGTCACATATGTGCGCCGACACACCATTAATTGTCTAGTGAGCTGTCAGAGATAGCAGAATGCTGTACTTGGCTATGTCTGGAAGCTCAAAGGAAATAAATGGACTGGCAGCAAAAGGAGTGGCTCAAGAAGAAGCACATTAAGGTCCTGGAGTGGCCTAGCCAGCCCCCAGATCTTAATTTCATAGAAAATCTGTTGAGGGAGCTAAAGGTTCAAGTTGTCTAATGTCAGCATTGAAACCATAATGACTTGGAGAGGATCTTCAAAATAGAGTGGAAGAAAATCCCTCCTGAGATGTTTGCAAACCTGGTGGCCAGCAGGGATTTTGTCACCAAGTACTATGTCAGATGAAATACTCATTTATCAGTAAAATGCTAATAAGTTTATAACTTACATGAAAGGGGTCTCTGTCTCGCACTGTTCACATAAACCTAAATTAAAGACTGATTATTTCTTGCCAGTGGGCAAACAAACAAAATCAGCAAAGGATCAAACATTGTTTCCCTCACTGTAGGCAGTGCTGCTTTTCATCATAATGAGCATTGTGACATCATAACAGATACCTGCTTAGGTAAAAAAAAAAGACTGCATTGTGACATCATAATAGAGGAATAAAATACACAGTTATATAACGTTATAATAGAGCTAAACCAAGAAAAATAAGGTATTGTGACACGGTTGTATTGTAAAAAGACATCATAATACTGTACACTCTGCTGTGGCAAAAATATGGTATTTATTCATCACAATGGAAAAGTACCAATGAAAAAAAAGACACTGCCCTGGAACATCACAAAAACTGACAAAAAAAAGTCTTAGTATTGTGTTTTTTTTTCTTTTTAAAACTGCCACTGCAGTTTTTGAGCCAAAGTCAAAAGTAGATCCAGTAGGAAGGAGAAGTATAAGTTCTTCATTTATATTTCCCATTCCTTTTTATACACTTCTGGCTGTCACGATGCCGGCTGGCAGGTAGTGGATCCTCTGTGCCGGAGAGGGATTGGCGTGGACCGTGCTAGTGGATCGGTTCTAAGTCACTACTGGTTTTCACCAGAGCCCGCCGCAAAGCGGGATGGTCTTGCTGCGGCGGTAGTGACCAGGTCGTATCCACTAGCAACGGCTCACCTCTCTGGCTGCTGAAGATAGGCGCGGTACAAGGGAGTAGACAGAAGCAAGGTCGGACGTAGCAGAAGGTCGGGGCAGGCAGCAAGGATCGTAGTCAGGGGCAACGGCAGGAGGTCTGGAACACAGGCTAGGAACACACAAGGAAACGCTTTCACTGGCACGATGGCAACAAGATCCGGCAAGGAAGTGCAGGGGAAGTGAGGTGATATAGGGAAGTGCACAGGTGATCAGACTAATTGGAACCACTGCGCCAATCAGCGGCGCAGTGGCCCTTTAAATCGCAAAGACCCGGCGCGCGCGCGCCCTAAGGAGCGGGGCCGCGCGCGCCGGGACAGGACCGACGGAGAGCGAGTCAGGTACGGGAGCCGGGGTGCGCATCGCGAGCGGGCGCTACCCGCATCGCGAATCGCATCCCGGCTGGAGGCGGTATCGCAGCGCCCCGGGTCAGTGGATCTGACCGGAGCGCTGCAGTGAGGAGAGTGTAGCGAGCGCTCCGGGGAGGAGCGGGGACCCGGAGCGCTCGGCGTAACAGTACCCCCCCCCTTGGGTCTCCCCCTCTTCTTAGAGCCTGAGAACCTGAGGAGCAGACTTTTGTCTAGGATATTGTCCTCAGGTTCCCAGGATCTCTCTTCTGGACCACAACCCTCCCAATCCACCAAAAAAAAGGTTTTCCCTCTGACCTTTTTGGATGCCAGAATCTCTTTGACGGAGAAGATGTCCGAGGAGCCGGAAACAGGAGTGGGAGGAACAGATTTGGGAGAGAAACGGTTGATGATGAGTGGTTTAAGAAGAGAAACGTGAAAGGCATTAGGAATACGAAGAGAAGGAGGAAGAAGAAGTTTGTAAGAGACAGGATTAATCTGGCACAAAATTTTGAAAGGACCAAGATAGCGTGGTCCCAACTTGTAGCTAGGGACACGGAAGCGGACATATTTAGCGGAGAGCCATACCTTGTCTCCAGGGGAAAAAATGGGAGGAGCTCTTCTTTTCTTATCCGCGAACTTCTTCATGCGTGATGCAGCCTGTAAGAGAGAATTTTGGGTCTCTCTCCATATGATGGAAAGGTCACGAGAAATTTCATCCACAGCGGGCAGACCAGAGGGCAAGGGGGTAGGGAGGGGGGGAAGAGGGTGACGGCCGTACACCACGAAAAATGGGGATTTGGAGGAAGATTCAGAGACTCTGAAGTTATACGAGAATTCGGCCCATGGAAGGAGATCTGCCCAGTCATCCTGGCGGGAGGAAACAAAATGTCGTAAATAATCACCCAAGACCTGGTTAATTCTTTCTACTTGTCCATTGGATTGAGGATGATATGCAGAAGAAAAATTTAATTTAATCTTGAGTTGTTTACAGAGAGCCCTCCAGAATTTAGACACGAATTGGACGCCTCTATCCGAGACGATCTGCGTAGGAAACCCGTGAAGACGAAAAATGTGTACAAAAAATTGTTTAGCCAATTGAGGCGCTGAAGGAAGACCAGGAAGAGGGATGAAATGTGCCATTTTGGAGAATCGATCAACGACCACCCAAATAACAGTGTTGCCACGGGAAGGGGGTAAATCAGTAATAAAATCCATACCAATCAGAGACCAAGGCTGTTCGGGGACAGGCAGGGGATGAAGAAAACCAGCGGGCTTCTGGCGAGGAGTCTTATCCCGGGCACAGATAGTGCAGGCTCGCACAAAGTCCACAACATCCGTCTCCAGAGTCGGCCACCAATAGAAGCGAGAGATGAGTTGCACAGATTTCTTGATGCCCACATGACCTGCGAGATGGGAGGAGTGACCCCATTTGAGGATTCCGAGGCGTTGGCGTGGAGAAACAAAGGTCTTTCCTGGAGGAGTTTGCCTGATGGAGGCTGGAGAAGTGGAAATCAGGCAGTCAGGAGGAATGATGTGTTGCGGAGAGAGTTCAACTTCCGAAGCATCCGAGGAACGAGAGAGAGCATCGGCCCTAATGTTCTTATCGGCAGGCCGAAAGTGAATTTCAAAATTAAATCGGGCAAAGAACAGAGACCACCGGGCCTGGCGAGGATTCAGCCGTTGGGCAGACTGGAGGTAGGAGAGGTTCTTGTGATCGGTGTAAATAATAACTGGAAATCTTGATCCCTCCAGCAGATGCCTCCATTCCTCAAGTGCTAATTTGATGGCTAGAAGCTCTCGATCCCCGATGGAGTAGTTCCTCTCCGCCGGAGAGAAGGTCCTAGAAAAAAAACCACAAGTGACAGCATGCCCGGAAGAATTTTTTTGTAGAAGAACAGCTCCAGCTCCCACTGAGGAGGCATCAACCTCCAATAGGAAGGGTTTGGAAGGGTCAGGTCTGGAGAGCACGGGAGCCGAAGAAAAGGCAGACTTGAGCCGTTTAAAGGCGTCTTCCGCTTGAGGAGGCCAAGACTTGGGATCGGCATTTTTTTTGGTTAAAGCCACGATAGGAGCCACAACGGTAGAAAAATGTGGAATAAATTGCCTGTAATAATTGGCGAACCCCAAAAAGCGTTGGATAGCACGGAGTCCGGAGGGGCGTGGCCAATCTAAGAAGGCAGAGAGTTTGTCTGGATCCATTTGTAGTCCCTGGCCAGAGACCTAGTATCCTAGGAAAGGAAGAGATTGGCATTCAAACAGACATTTCTCAATTTTGGCATAGAGTTGATTGTCACGAAGTCTCTGAAGAACCATACGGACATGCTGGCGGTGTTCTTCTAGATTGGCAGAAAAAATCAGGATATCGTCCAGATATACAACAACACAGGAGTATAAAAGATCACGAAAAATTTCATTAACAAAGTCTTGGAAGACGGCAGGGGCGTTGCACAGGCCAAAGGGCATGACCAGATACTCAAAGTGTCCATCTCTGGTGTTAAATGCCGTTTTCCATTCATCCCCCTCTCTGATGCGGATGAGATTATAAGCACCTCTTAAGTCCAGTTTGGTAAAGATGTGGGCACCTTGGAGGCGATCAAAGAGTTCAGAGATGAGGGGTAGGGAGTAGCGGTTCTTAACCGTGATTTTATTAAGACCGCGGTAGTCAATGCAAGGACGTAGGGAGCCATCTTTTTTGGACACAAAGAAAAATCCGGCTCCGGCAGGAGAGGAGGATTTACGGATAAAGCCCTTTTTTAAATTTTCCTGGACGTATTCAGACATGGCAAGAGTCTCTGGGGCGGACAGAGGATAAATTCTGCCCCGGGGTGGAGTAGTGCCCGGGAGGAGGTCGATAGGACAATCATAAGGCCTGTGAGGAGGTAGAGTCTCAGCTTGTTTTTTGCAAAAAACATCCGCAAAGTCCATATAGGCCTTAGGGAGACCGGTTACTGGAGGAACCACAGAGTCACGGCAAGGGTTACTGGGAACCGGTTTTAGACAGTCCTTGGAACAAGAGGGCCCCCAACTCTTGATCTCCCCAGTGGACCAATCCAGGGTTGGGGAATGAAGTTGAAGCCAGGGAAGTCCAAGGAGAATTTCAGAAGTGCAATTGGGGAGGACCAAAAGTTCAATCCTCTCGTGATGAGATCCGATGCACATTAGAAGGGGCTCCGTGCGGAAACGTATGGTACAGTCCAATCTTTCATTGTTTACACAATTGATGTAGAGGGGTCTGGCGAGACTGGTCACTGGGATGTTGAACCTGTTGACGAGAGAGGCCAAAATAAAATTTCCTGCAGATCCAGAGTCCAAGAAGGCCATAGTAGAGAAGGAGAAGGCAGAGGCAGACATCCGCACAGGCACAGTAAGACGTGGAGAAGCAGAGTAGACATCAAGGACTGTCTCACCTTTGTGCGGAGTCAGCGTACGTCTTTCCAGGCGGGGAGGACGGATAGGACAATCCCTCAGGAAGTGTTCGGTACTAGCACAGTACAGGCAGAGATTCTCCATGCGGCGTCGTGTCCTCTCTTGAGGTGTCAGGCGAGACCGGTCGACCTGCATAGCCTCCACGGCGGGAGGCACAGGAACGGATTGCAGGGGACCAGAGGAGAGAGGAGCCGAGGAGAAGAAACGCCTCGTGCGAACAGAGTCCATATCCTGGCGGAGCTCCTGACGCCTTTCGGAAAAACGCATGTCAATGCGAGTGGCTAGGTGAATGAGTTCATGTAGATTAGCAGGGATTTCTCGTGCGGCCAGAACATCTTTAATGTTGCTGGATAGGCCTTTTTTAAAGGTCGCGCAGAGGGCCTCATTATTCCAGGATAATTCTGAAGCCAGAGTACGGAATTGTACGGCATACTCGCCAACGGAAGAATTACCCTGGACCAGGTTCAACAGGGCAGTCTCAGCAGAAGAGGCTCGGGCAGGTTCCTCAAAGACACTTCGGACTTCCGAGAAGAAGGAGTGTACAGAGGCAGTGACGGGGTCATTGCGGTCCCAGAGCGGTGTGGCCCAAGACAGGGCTTTTCCAGACAGAAGGCTGACTACGAAAGCCACCTTAGACCTTTCAGTGGGAAACTGGTCCGACATCATCTCCAAGTGCAGGGAACATTGGGAAAGAAAGCCACGGCAAAACTTAGAGTCCCCATCAAATTTATCCGGCAAGGATAGGCATAGACCAGAAGCGGCCACTCGCTGCGGAGGAGGTGCAGGAGCTGGCGGAGGAGATGATTGCTGAAGCTGTGGTAGTAACTGCTGTAGCATAACGGTCAGTTGAGACAGCTGTTGGCCTTGTTGCGCTATCTGTTGTGACTGCTGGGCGACCACCGTGGTGAGGTCAGCGACAACTGGCAGAGGAACTTCAGCGGGATCCATGGCCGGATCTACTGTCACGATGCCGGCTGGCAGGTAGTGGATCCTCTGTGCCGGAGAGGGATTGGCGTGGACCGTGCTAGTGGATCGGTTCTAAGTCACTACTGGTTTTCACCAGAGCCCGCCGCAAAGCGGGATGGTCTTGCTGCGGCGGTAGTGACCAGGTCGTATCCACTAGCAACGGCTCACCTCTCTGGCTGCTGAAGATAGGCGCGGTACAAGGGAGTAGACAGAAGCAAGGTCGGACGTAGCAGAAGGTCGGGGCAGGCAGCAAGGATCGTAGTCAGGGGCAACGGCAGGAGGTCTGGAACACAGGCTAGGAACACACAAGGAAACGCTTTCACTGGCACGATGGCAACAAGATCCGGCAAGGAAGTGCAGGGGAAGTGAGGTGATATAGGGAAGTGCACAGGTGATCAGACTAATTGGAACCACTGCGCCAATCAGCGGCGCAGTGGCCCTTTAAATCGCAAAGACCCGGCGCGCGCGCGCCCTAAGGAGCGGGGCCGCGCGCGCCGGGACAGGACCGACGGAGAGCGAGTCAGGTACGGGAGCCGGGGTGCGCATCGCGAGCGGGCGCTACCCGCATCGCGAATCGCATCCCGGCTGGAGGCGGTATCGCAGCGCCCCGGGTCAGTGGATCTGACCGGAGCGCTGCAGTGAGGAGAGTGTAGCGAGCGCTCCGGGGAGGAGCGGGGACCCGGAGCGCTCGGCGTAACACTGGCTTTGGCTCAAAAACTGCAGTCTAGGTTTTCCAAAAAACGCCACATAAAATCCTGTGTGGAAACCTAACCTTAATATTATTAATCTGCCTGAACCAAAAACTGTCTAGATTTGCCATAGCAGCCAATCAAAGTTCATCATTAATTTTAAAAGAGCTTGAGAAGAAAGCTTAACTGGGATTGGTTGCTATAAACAAATACAGACAGTCTTGGGTCCAGGCAGATGGATAAATCTGAGCCTTTATTGTGACATCACAATACACACGAAAAAAAAAAGACAGGAGGATGGGGGTGTGGTGGGGGGGGGGGGGGCTATCAATGTGTGTGCTGTGTCGATGCTGTTTGGCACTGTTCATAGTTTCTGTGAATTTGAAGTACTTGCCCCAAATTTATCAAACAGGCGCACTATATATGATAAATTTGGAGCAACCCACAAAACACCCTGGAAAATGACTTCATTCCACCTTTCCATCTTCTGTTCATTACCTCAGTTTCTTTGCTTAGGTCTTTTACTGGTGAAAAATTCCAGGTATCTGGCTATTTTTTTTTTTGGAACAGGAGCCCTCCAGCACTTACTCATACCAAAAAAGTTAACCTGACCAGAGACAATTTCAACTTAATAGTTAAACATAAAAATAGTTATTTTACTTTTAAGAACAACTTATTTACATTATACATTGTGGCAAAAAAGTATTTAGTCAGCCACCAATTGTGCAAGTTCTCCCACTTAAAAAGATGAGAGGCACCTGTAATTTTCATCATAGATATACCTCAACTATGAGAGACATAATGAGAAAAAAAAACTATAAAATCACATTGTCTGATTTTTAAAGAATGTATTTGCAAATTATGGTGGAAAATAAGTATTTGGTCAATAACAAAAGTTCATCTCAATACTTTGTTATATACCCTTTGTTGGCAATGGCAGAGGTCAAATGTTTTCTGTAAGGTCTTCACACACTGTTGCTGGTATTTTGGCCCATTCCACTAATATAAACACAAAGGGGGAGATTTACCAAAACCTGTGCAGAGGAAAAGTTGCCCAGTTGCCCATAGCAACCAATCCATTTTCTTCTTTCATTTTTAAAAGGGCCTGTGCAAAATGAAAGAAGAAATCTGATTGGTTGCTATGGGAAACTGGGCATGTTTTCCTCTGAACAAGTTTTGATAAATCTCCCCCAAAGAGTAAGTCCTGCCAGTGTTCACAATGTGAAATGTGCAATCCCACTAGGGAATTCCACCTCTCCCTTTTAGACTTCAATATATTCACACAGTGTGGGATCAAGGAGACACTAGATAATGTCCATCAAATGTTAGACCCAGCCGGGTAGTAAATTATGATTATGATGATCGTTTCTTGCTTAATCATTTTCATTTATTTAGAAACTTCATCATGAATCTTCTTATAAAGTGGAGCTTAGTAGCAACAACAGACGAATCTGAGCTGAGATCTCCCTCCTGCTCAACATCTTGGATGCAACAGCATTTTTGCTTATTCCTGTATGCAGATCTTCCCTAGTGCAGGGATGTTTTGGGGCTGTCACTGGGCAAAACAGACTCAACTTCCTCCAAAGGTTTTCTATGGGGTTGAGATCTGGAGACTGGCTAGGCCACTCAAGGACCTTGAAATGCTTCTTACGAAGCCACTCCTTCGTTGCCTGGGTGGTGTGTTTAGGATCATTGTCGTGCTGAAAGACCCAGCCACGTTTCATCTTCAATGCCCTTGCTGATGGAAGGAGGTTTTCACTCAAAATCTCACAATTCATGGCCCCATTCATTCTTTCCTTTACACGAATCAGTCGTCCTGGTCCCTTTGTAGAAAAACATCCACAAAGCATGATGTTTCCACCCCCATACTTCAAAGTAGGTATGGTGTTCTTTGGATGCCACTCAGCATTCTTTCTTTTCCAAACACGACGAGTTGAGTTTTTACCAAAAAGTTCTACTTTGGTTTCATCTGACCATATGACATTCTCCCAATCCTCTCCTGGATCATCCAAATGATCTCTAGCAAACTTCAGACGGGCCCAGATATGTACTTGCTTAAGCAGGGGGCACGTCTGGCACTGCATGATTTGAGTCCCTGGCGGCATAGTATGTTATTGATGGTAGCCTTTGTTTGGTCCCAGCTCTCTGCAGGTCATTCACTAGGTCCCCCTGTGTGGTTTTGGAATTATTGCTCACCATTCTTGTGACCATTTAGACACCACGGGGTGAGATCTTGCATGGAGCCCCAGATTGAGGGAGATTATGAGTGGTCTTGTATGTATTCCATTTTCTAATAATTGCTCCCACAGTTGATTTCTTCACACCATGCTGCTTGCCTATTGCAGATTCAGTTTTTTCAGCCTGGTGCAGGTTAACAATTTTGTTTCTGGTGTCCTTCGACAGCTCTTTGGTCTTGGCCATAGTGGAGTTTGGAGTGTGACTTTTTGAGGTTGTGGACAGGTGTCTTTTATACTAATAACAAGTTCAAACAGGTTCCATAAATACAGGTAACGAGTCGAGGACAGAGGAGACCCTTAAAGAAGAAGTTAAAGGTCTGTGAGAGCCAGAAAACTTGCTTGTTTGTAGGTGACCAAATACTTATTTTCCACCATAATTTGCAAATAAATTCTTTAAAAATTAGACAATGTGATTTTATGGATTTTTTCTCTCTCATTATGTCACTCATAGTAACACAGTAACATAGTTCATAAGGTTGAAAAAAGACCAGAGTCCATCAAGTTCAACATATAACCCTTATGAGTCCCTACCGAGTTGAGTTGATCCAGAGGAAGGAAAAAAAAACCTCATACTAGAGGTAAAAATTCCTTCCCGACTCCAAATATGGCAGTCAGCATAAATCCCTGGATCAACATTCTGTGCCTATAAATCTAGTATACATAACCAGCAATGTTATTATTCTCCAAAAATGCATCCAGCCCCTTTTTGAACTCTTTTGCAGAGTTCACCATGGCCACCTCCTCAAGCAAAGAATTCCACAGTCTCACTGCTCTTACAGTAAAGAACCCCCATCTGTGCTGGTGTAGAAACCTTCTTTCCTCTAGACGTGGAGGGTGCCATTATTTTTTTTACAATAACATGCTGGGGTAGACCCCAACTTTACCTTTTCATAAGGGGTAAAAGGAGAAAAAGCCCCCCAAAATTTGTAGCGCAATTTCTCCTGAGTTCGGAAATACCCCATATGTGGCCCTAAACTGTTGCCTTGAAATACGACAGGGCTCCGAAGTGAGTGAGCGCCATGCGCATTTGAGGCCTAAATTAGGGATTGTATTGGGTGGGCATAGGGGTATTCTATGCCAGTGATTCCCAAACAGGGTGCCTCCAGCTGTTGCAAAACTCCCAGCATGCCTGGACAGTCAGTGGCTGTCTGGCAATACTGGGAGGTGTTGTTTTGCAACAGCTGGTGGCTCAGTTTTGGAAACACTGCTGTACCAGATGTTTTTCATTTTTATTGGGGGGGGGGGGAGAGGTAACTGTGTAGGTGTATGTGTATATGTAGTGTTTTACCATTTATTTTGCTTTGGTGTAGTGTAGTGTTATTAGGGTACATCCACATATAGGGTTCACAGCGAGTTTCCTGCTGGGAGTTTGAGCTGCAGCAGAAAATTTGCTGCAAACTTCCAGCTGTTGCAAAACTACAATTCTCAGTATGCAGTGACAGAAGGGCATGCTGGAACTTGTAGTTATGCAACAGCTGGAGGCACACTACTATAACTTTCAGCATACCCTTTGGCTGTCCGTGCATGCTGGGGGTTGTAATTATGCTATAGCTGGAGGCACACTGGTTTCAAAACACAGAGTTTGTTACATAACTCAGTGTTTCCCAAACAGTGTGCCTATAGCTGTTGCAAAACTAAAACTCCCAGCATGCATGGTCTGTCAGTGCATGCTGGGAGTTATAGTTTTGCAACAGCTGGAGGCACACGGGTTGGGAAACACTGAGTTAGAAAACAGATAATGTTTCCCAGACAGTGTGCCTCCAGTTGTTGCAAAACTACAACTCCCAGCATGCCCAGACAGCCGAAGGGCATGCTGGGAGTTGTGGTTTGCAACAACTTGAGGAGAACAGATTGGGGACCACTGTGTAGTGGTCTCCAAACTGTGGCCCTCCAGATGTTGCAACACTTCAACTCCAAGCATGCCCAGACATCCCAGGCATGCTGGGAGCTGTAGTTCGGCAACATCTGCAGGGCCAGATGTTACAGAACTACAACTCCCAGCATGCCTGGGCCTTCTGGGCATGCTGAGAGTTCCAGTTTTGCAACATCTGGAAGAGCACAGATTGGAGACCACTTCACAGTGGTCTCCAAACTGTGGCCCTCCAGATGTTGCTAAACTACAACTCTCAGCATGCCCAGACAGCCAAAGGCCTGCTGCCGGGCGCTGCTCCCCCCGCAGGTATGTGCCGTGGCCCCCCCGCAGCTCTCGGGGTCCTCTTCACCCGTTCTGCCCAATGTCTAGGGGAGGGCAGAGCGGGGGATCTGAACTTTCACCCCGCATCAGCTAAGACACTGTGATTGGTCCACAAGGACCAGTCACAGTGATCGCTGACCAGGACTATCCACAGATGGTCCTGGGGGGGCTAGCAGAAGTTGTCCCCCGCTGGTAACAGCAGGACTTCTGCCAGTTAACCTGTGCGATGTCGCTCATGGCTGGGTTAACTGAATGCCGTCTATAGACGGGATTCTGCGGGAAGGGGTTA
Organism: Hyla sarda; assembly: GCF_029499605.1. NCBI lineage: Eukaryota > Metazoa > Chordata > Amphibia > Anura > Hylidae > Hyla > Hyla sarda. Next base: position 171,753,682 of record NC_079194.1, on the reverse strand, counting down.
AAGGGGTACTCCGGTGGAAAACGTTTTTTTTTTTAAATCAACTGGTGACAGATTTGTAAATTACTTCTTTAAAAAAAATCTTAATCCTTCCAGTACTTATTAGCTGCGGAATACTACAAGGAAATTATTTTCTTTTTGGAACACAGAGCTCTCTGCTGAATCACGAGCACAGTGCTCTCTGCTGACATCTCTGTCCATTTTAAGAACTGACCAGAGCAGCATATGTTTGCTATAGGATTTTCTCCTACTCTGGGGAGTTCTTAAAAAAAAACAGAGATGTCAGCAGACAGCAATGTGCTCGTGATGTCAGCAGAGAGCTTTGTGTTCCAAAAAGAAAAGAATTTCCTCTGTAGTATTCAGTAGCTTTTTTAATAGAAGTAATTGACAAATCTGTTTAACTTTCTGGCACCAGTTGATTTAAAAAAAAAATAATAATAAGTTTAACACCGGAGTACCCCTTTAAGGGGGTTAAGATATCACATTAGAACGGTGCTGATCAAAAATAAAAGACAGTATTGTGACATCACAGTAGTACTAGGCTGAGGAAAAAAATGACTCAATATTGTGACATCAAAATATAGCTGTGCCAAGGAAAAACCACACAGTACTGTGACATCATAATAGAACTCTAGAGTATGTTCGTAGTAAGAATACCTGCCCAAAGATCTCTGGTAGGACAAAATCAATCTGCACCATAACTGCACTGTTCCTATTTAGAGCAATGCAGTCCATTTTGCCAAAACAATGAACATGCTAATTTTTTTTGGCAGAATCCAATTTGCCAAAATTGACAAAGTTTGAACTGCACAGCGGAAACCAATTGACAGCAATAGGAAGCTTAGGCAGGTGAATTCTGCAGGTGAATTTCTGAGCAGAAATTTCTGGTGGAATTTCTTATTGTGAACTGGCCCTAATAAGGGGAAAAACCAAGCAACAACAATATGTTACTGTGACATCACAAAAGAACTGTACTGAGGGAAAAAATACATTATTGGTTATTTCATAGAGCTGTGCCTAGGGAGATAAGACACAGCATTGTGAAATCACAATGGCATCTTGAAAGAAGATACCATGTATGGTGTCTTTCATTTTGGCAACACCCCTGAGGAAGTCGCTTAGCAATGGAAAGCGTGGGGCTTTGGCGTGACCCCGTATTATTTAGACACCTATATTCTTATATACTCGATAATTGTGATGCTAGGTGTTTGTGAGACAGTATATTTTCTACATTTTGTGGTTATTCTAATACAGTTTGTTTATTGCGGACGGGGTCACTTACCTGTTGGAGGGGGTTCATGGCCCTTCTCCTGGGTTGTGCTGTGCTCTGGTTGAGCAGTTTTAATTGTTTTTAAATTGTCCCTGAGTATATGTATTTGATATGTTATTTGCATATGTGCCATAAAAAAGTTTTTGTTCTCATGCATACATTTCATAGTGGTGTGCGCTTTTTTGCAGTGATTACTTTGTTCTAAATAGTCTTTCATTTTGGATCTTAAGAAAGTGCAAATAAAATTGATTTTATTCACAATGCCGAATCATCTTTGCCGAATCATAATCATTTGCAAATGTGACATCACAATGGAACCTAGAATATAAAAAACAAAAAACAAAACAATAAGGTCTTGTGGCATCATAATTGTGCTCTGCTTAAAAATGACAGTAAGGAGAAAAATTACAGTATTGAGACATCACAATAGCATTCTGCTGAGGAGAAAAAGAGTGGGGGAATTAATCAATGCTTGATACTAGACAACCAGAATAAAAAGTCACAAATATTTGCACAAGCCTTATTTCTGTGGAAAAAAAAAAGACATTGCAACGAAGCTGTGCCTAGGTAAAAAAAAACAAAAAAAACATATCTGTGACATCGCAATAAAAGTCTGCTAAACTGAAAAGACTGTACAACTGTAACATCTTAAGGGGGTTTCACACATGGTTTCTTTTCTGAAAAAGAGTCAATTTACAAAGCGTCTTTTTAGTCTACTACTCTTCCAAATGACCTATTTTGGCCCCATTTTTTTTTTTTTTACTTTTCATTACGTTTTCCTTTACATAAAACACATTACCAGCATCATTAACCCCTTAAGGGAACAGCCCATTTTCATTTTTGCATTAACGTTTTTTCTATGTTGCCATTAAGGAGCCATAACTATTATTTTTCCATCTACTGACAAATTTGACAGCTTGTTTTTGTGCGACCAGTTGTACTTTGCAGGGGCAGACTGACACCACTCAGGGCCCCCGGACCAAATAAAGCAAGGGCCCCCAGCAAGACTCCACCCCTGGTCCCACCTCTGCCCTGCCCCTACTCCCGCCCAGTATGTATATGAATATTTGCCATAGAAAGGAATAGGGGGTGCAGTGCGCTTTAGGCTATGAGGTACTTTGAGGGATGGCAATGCCAATCACCTAAACTACTCCAAGTGCATTAAAACACCGAACTCCTACTTTTTGTGCCAACTTGGGATCTTTGTCTGTGATAGCCAGTCCAAATTGGCTCCAGCCTCCAATCACCTTTAAAGGGGTACTCCAGTGGAAAACTTTTTTTTTTTTTTTTAAATCAACTGGTGCCAGAAAGTTAAACAGATTTGTAAATTGCAGTAAACAAAGAACAAAGGTGCCTTGCACTCACCACTTAAATCCAGGTAATCCTGCTCCCATCTCGGGTCACGGCTCGAACACGGAGGACATGGACAGTGGAGCGCTCAGAGGCGACTGCCGGCGGTTTCACGCATAGGAATGAGCTTCATCCGGCCTCGTTAACGTCATCGCGCTGTGCGAGTGATAAAGGTGCAGCTGGTGAGTCACGTGATTCCAGGTGAACTCTCACCAGATATAATGAAAAGAAATTCAATGACAAGAAACCCACAAAAAGAAGCAAAAAGCAGATTAGGTAAGCATATTCATACTAATAACCCTAGAACTGCCCAGAAAAAAGGGAAATTATAAAAAGGGAGAAAAATCCAGTTTGTCATTTAACCCTAATGGTCCCTGAGCGTCAAGCCGTAATATCCATCGCGCCTCAGATTTGTAAATTACTTCTATAAAAATTCCTAATCCTTCCAGTACCTGTTGCTCCTGTATACTAAAGAGGAAATTCTCTTCTATTTGGGATTTATTTTTGGGAAATGTCCAGAGCAGCATATGTTTGCTATGGGGATTTTCTCCTGCTCTGGACAGTTCCTAAAATGGACAGAAGTGTCAGCAGAGACCACTGTGGTTGTGACAGAAAAGAAATCCCAAATAGAAAATAATTTGTTCTGTAATATACAGCTGCTAATAAGTACTGGAAGGATTATAACATTTTAATTTACATTAATTTACATATCTGTTTAACTTTCTGGCACCAGTTGATTTAAAAAAAAGTTCAGATATATAACTCATGTCTGACTGTGCCATCATATAGTGAGCGGTGAAAGGCAGGTAGAAAAAAGAAACTAGTCCATTCATAAGCCACACACTTTACCTTTTTTGCCACCTGCTTGGGTGAGGCTGAGGCTTCTTAGATTTATTACAGAATTAGCACAGCAACACAGAGTATTTCTGGAGGGAACTGTAGTGAGTCAGACTGTCTGCCTAACTACAGTCCCTGACAGAAATACTCTGTGCTGCTGGGAAGCCTACTACATCTTCTACCTGCCTTTCACCGCCCCCTACATGATGGTACAGTCAGAGATATAAGTTATATTCCACATATAACTTATATCTCAGACTGTGCCATCATGTAGAGAGCAGTATAAGGCAGGTTGAAGATACATACAACTATACCCACCCACCTGCCTGGTCAGGCTAGCCTGTTTATGTGTCCATGCAGATGCTGACTGAGAATGCTGGCAGAGAGATCAGGGCCCTTCTTCGGCAGGGCTCTGTACACCGAGGACAAGCAGGGCTCTGTACATTGAGGACCACCCAGACTCTGTACCCTGAGGACAAGCAGGGCTCTTTATACTGAGGACAAGCGGGGCTCTGTACACTGAGGACAATCAGGGCTCTGTACACTGAGGACAAGCAGAGCTCTGTACACTGAGGACAAGCAGGGCTCCTTACACTGAGAACAAGCAGGGCTCCGTACACTGAGGACAAGCAGGGCTCCGTACACTGAGGACTACCCGGGCTCTGTACACTGAGGACAATCAGGGCTCTGTACACTGAGGACAAGCAGGGCTCTGTACACTGAGGACAAGCAGGGCTCCTTACACTGAGGACAAGCAGGGCTCCGTACACTGAGGACAAGCTGGGCTCTGTACACTGAGGACAAGCAGGGCTCTGTACACTGAGGACAAGCGGGGCTCTGTACACTGAAGACAATCTGGGCTCTGTACACTGAGGACAAGCAGGGCTCTGTACACTGAGGACAGGCAGGGATCTGTACACTGAGGACAGGCAGGGCCCTGTACACTGAGGACATGCAGGGCTCTGTACACTGAGGACAAGCAGGGCTCTGTACACTGAGGACAAGCAGGGCTCTGTACACTGAGGACAAGCAGGGCTCTGTACACTGAGGACATTCAGGGCTCTGTACACTGAGGACAGTCAGGGCTTTGTACACTGAGGACAGGAAGGGCTCTGTACACTGAGGACAGGCAGGGCTCTGTGCACTGAGGACAGGCAGGGCTCTGTACACTGAGGACAAGAAGGGCTCTGTACATTGAGGACAAGCAGAGCTCTGTACACTGAGGACAAGCAGAGCTCCGTACACTGAGGAGAAGCAGAGCTCTGTACACTGACAACAAGCAGGGCTCAGTACACTGAGGGGGCTCCGTACACTCACAACAAGCAGGGCTCTGTACACTGAAAAAAGTCACAATAGAACTCTGCTGAAGAAAGAATAGATTGTATTGTGACATCACAATAGAGCCCTGCTGAGAAAGAAAAATAAATGGTACTGTGATATCACAATAAAACCCTGTAGAAGGAAAATAAAGACATGGCATTGTGATATTACAATAGAACCCTGCTAAGGGGAATAAGATACAGCACTCTAACATCTCAAAAGGACCCTACTTAAGGAAAAAAAATGGCACTGTAACATCACAACAAAACCTGACTGAAGGGAAAAAATATATGGCACTGTGACATCAAAATAAAAGCCTGCTAAGGGGAAAAAGAAACAGTATTGCAACATCACACTAGAACTCTGCTAAGGAAATAAAAGAAATGGTAGTGCGACTGTGGTGTCCCACTGGGGTGATGAATAGTTTGTGATGCCAGGGTAGCGTTAACCACCACACTGCAAGGATAGGCCATTCTCCTGGGCCAAGTGCTGGGGACAATAATGACCATAGATGCAAGGTTACAGAAAACTATCTTTTACTGAGGCAGGAATTATGGTAATATCCTTTACAATACAGATCAGAGCAGGGGAGTTGCAGAGTAATCCTGTGGAGCCTATTGCCTTGCTGGGACATGCAGTAACTTTCACTTAACTGACATCTAGTGACTTCAGACATTAGATTTTGGACTTTAGACTGCTAGGCTTTAGAATTGTGACTTTAAACCACCCATGCTTACTGCCAGGCATGAGGCTTTCTATCTCCTGCTATGCCTGAGGCTTTCTATCTCCTGCTCTCCAAGACCCCAGACTAGACCTGTGTGACAGGGTGCTTGTAGATGCGTAATTACTGACTTTGTTACTTCTTCACAGGACTCCTTCAGGTTACCATAGACTTCTGCTAACTCCTCTCCACACTGTACCTCAGCTCTCCATCACTCCTAGAACTCACTAACTCCTCCCCCTCTTCACTACTTAACCCCTTAAGGACCTAGGGCATATGGATACACCCTGGCTTCCTGGTACTTAAGGACCCAGGACGTATCCATACACCCAGGCATCCCTTACAAATGATCATCAGACCCCCGTGTCGGCGATCGCGGCAGATTACAGCGGATTACAGTGGGGGATTGACTGAAGTGGTACATAGCAGAATAGAGAGGGATTGAAATGTCATGGGGGAATCGGAGGGGAGGGTGCAATTGAAATGGAACAGAATGGATCAGAGGGGGGGATTGAAGTGGCACAGGGGGGGTCAGTTGGGAAGTAAAATGGCACAGGGGGATCAGACAGAGGCAATTGAAATGGCTCAAGGGGATGGGGGGGGTCAATTAAAATGACACAGGAGGAGGGGGGGTCAATTAAAATGGCACAGGGCCATTTTAATTGATTAAACCCCACCCCTACACCATCCTCACCGTCTGGTCCCCACCCCACCATAATACCATTAAGTCATTAATTTCCCTGCTGGCGCCATGGTCTGGTGAGCTACCTGTACCTCCTCACTGCAGGCAGCTTCTCTCTCAGCACACTGCAGTCTGTTGCCCCCAGCAGGCTTTCTGGTGAGGGCGGCACCTTCAGTGACGTGTGATGTCCTCCTCGGCGCAAGAGGATGTCATTCATCACTGCAGTTCACCAATTTAAAGTGGCGGCGGTGTGCACTGCCTGCAGAGGGAATCTTGGGCCAAGGCCACTTAACACAGTGAGCGGCTGCTTCTGCGCTGCATTGGAGAGTGGCCGGCAGGTGGAAATTCCATTATTGCCGACCGAGGTGGGCACAGGCGCTCTTTAACTCCTTGGGGATGGAGGGCGTATGCATACGCCCTCACGTCCCGTCACTTAAGGACGGAAGGCGTATCCATACGCCATCCGTATTTCCGATCACCGGCAATCTCTGGGCGGTGATTGGACCGGGATGACTGCTGATATCTATCAGCAGGCATTCCTTGGCAATGCCTAAGGGGGTCCTGAACCCCCCCCCCCCCCCCCCCCATGTCGGCCGTTCAATTCAGACCTGAGATTTGCGGCGATCTGGGCCAATCTGGTCACTGGTGACCCGATCGCCCGGAAAATAAGAATGACCGGAGCTCCGACTATCCTAAAGGATATGATCGAGGTGGCAGTGTTGCGGGCGGGGGTGGTTAGAGTTAATTTCCCCCGCTCTGCCACCGATCAAAGTCGGGGCAGAGCGGGGGGGAACACGGGCGGCGAGGTGGGGAGCATGGCCGGCTTACTGGACCAACGGAGGCGGCATCGTGGAGCAGTGGCGGTAGCAGGAGGAGTGCGGCCGGAAAGTGCTGCGTGGAGAAGGCTGCAGCGAAGATCGCTGTAAGTGATCTTCACTGTGGCCTTCTAAAAGCTGCAAAACTACAACTCCCAGCATGCCCAGACAGCCAAAGGCTGTCTGGGCATGCTGGGAGTTGTAGTTTTGCAACATCTGGAGGGTCACAGTTTAGAGACCACTGTGTAACTGTGTAGTGGTCTCTAAACTGTGGTCCTCCAGATGTTGCAAAACTACAACTTTCAGCATGCACTGACTGTCTGGGCATGCTGTGAGTTGTAATTTTGCAACATGTGAAGTGGCACAGTTTGGAGCCCACTATACAGTGGTCTCCAAACTGTAGCCCTCCAGATGTTGCAAAAGTACATTTCTCAGCATGGCCAGACAGTCAGGGATGCTGGGCATGTAGTTCTGCAATATCTGGCCCTTCAGATGTTGCAGAGCTACAACTCCCAGCATGCCTGGACAGTCTGGGCATGCTTGGAGTTGTAGTTTTGCAACATCTGGAGGGCTATAGTTTGGAGACCACTACTTAGCGGTCTCCAAACTGTTCTTCCCCAGTTGTTGCATAACTACAACTCCTAGCATGCCCAAACTGTCCAGGCATGTTGGGAGTTGTAGTTCTGCAACATTTGAAGGGCCAGATATTGCAGAACTACATGCCCAGCATCATTGACTGTCTGGGCATGCTGGGAATTGTAGTTTTGCAACAGCTGTAGGCACACTGGTTGGGAAACACTGAGCTAGAGTCTGTTTCCTAACTAAGTGATTCCAACCCGTGTGCCTCAAGCTGTTGAAAAACTACAACTCCCAGAATGCACTGACAGACCGTACATGCTGGGAGTTGTAGTTTTGCAACAGCTGAAGGCACACGGGTTGGAATCACTGAGCTGGAGCCAGCATGTACGGTCTGTCAGTGCATTCTGGCAGGTAGTTTTGCCACAGCTGAAGGTTTGGGGCACCCCCTCGCCCCATGTGAATGTACAGGGCACACTCACACGGACAGGTTTACAGTGGGTTTCCTTCTACAAGTTTGAGCTGCGGCAAATTTTCCGCCACTGCTCAAACTCCCAGCGGAAAACTTACTGTGAACCCCCACCTGTGTGAATGTACTCTAAAAACACTACACTAACACATAAAAAGTAAAACATTACATATACACCCCCTTACACGTCCCCCCCAATAAAAATTTTAAACATCTCATACGGCCGTGTTTCCTAAACAAAGCCTCCAGCTGTCGCAAAACCACAATTCCCAGTATTGCCGGACAGCCATAGACTGGGAGTCTTGCAACAGCTGGAGGCATCCTGTTTGGGAAACATTGCTGTAAGGTTTTGGTGGAGACAAGCCCCATGCTTGTAACCGGGTCCGCCCCTATTGCAAATTCCTTATTTAGGCCTCAAATGCACATGGCGCTCTCTCATTTCAGAGCCCTGTCGTATTTCAAGGCAACAGTTTAGGGCCAAATATTGGCTATTTCCGTACTCAGGAGAAAATTGCATTACAAAAAATACGCCCAAAATTTATAATGCAATTTCTTCTGGAAATACCCCATATGTGTATGTAAAATGCTCTGCGGACGCACAACATGGCTCAGGAGTGAGAGAGCACCATGTACATTTAAGGACTAAATTGGTGATTTGCACAGGGGTGGCTGATCGTTACAGCGGTTCTGACATGAACACATTAAAACAAAAGAACATCCACATGTGACCCCATTTTGGAAACTACACCCCTCATGGAGCGTGACAAGGGGTATAGTGAGCCTTAACAACCCACAGGTCTTTGACAAATTTTCGTTAAAGTTGGACATGAAAATTAAAAATATGTTTTTTTTTTCTCTGAAATGCTGGTGTTACCCCAAATTTTTCATTTTCACTAGAGGTAATAGGAAAAAATTTGTAACCCCATTTCTTCTGAGTATATAAATACCCCAGATGTGGATTTAAAGTGCTCTGCGAGCGAACTACAATGCTCATAAGAGAAGGAGCGCCATTGGGCTTTTTGAGAGAGAATTAGGTTGGAATTGAAGGCTATGTGTGTTTACAAATCCCCATGGTGCAAGAACAGTGGACCCCCCCACATGTGACCCCATTTTTGAAACTACACCCCTCAAGTAATGTAATAAGGGGTACAGTGAGCATTTACGACCCACAGATGTTAATTTTCACAGCCCACTGTTTCAAAGATCTGTCAAATGTCAATGGGATGTACATGCTCACTGCACCCCTTATTAAATTCTGTGAGGGGTGTAGTTTCCAATATAGTATGCCATGTGTTTTTTTCTTCTTTTTTACTGTTCAGGCATCATGGGGGCTTCCTTAATGTGACATGCCCCTAAAAACCATTTCCGCTAAATTTGCTCTCCAAAAGCCCAATGTCGCTCCTTCCCTTCTGAGCCCTCTATTGCACCCGCAGATCACTTTACATCCACATATGAGGTATTTCCTTACGTATTATGTATATTACATACAGTACCTCACATATACATACATTATAGACATATATGTATATTACATACAGTACCTCACGTAGACATACATTACAGACAGATATGTATATTACATACAGTACCTCACATATACATACATTATAGACATATATGTATATTACATACAGTACCTCACGTAGACGTACATTACAGACAGATATGTATATTACATACAGTACCTCACATATACATACATTATAGACATATATGTATATTACATACAGTACCTCACGTAGACATACATTACAGACAGATATGTATATTATATACAGTACCTCATGTAGACATGCATTACAGACAGATATGTATATTACATACAGTACCTTACATATACATACATTACAGACAGATATGTATATTACATACAGTACCTTACATATACATACATTACAGACAGATATGTATATTACATACAGTACCTCACATATACATACATTATAGACATATATGTATATTACATACAGTACCTCACGTAGACATACATTACAGACAGATATGTATATTACATACAGTACCTCACATATACATACATTACAGACATGCATATTACATACAGTACATTACATATACATACATTACAGACAGATATGTATATTACAGCCATATACACACACTGCATTCACATACACTAATTAAATGCAGTATAGCTGGATTTTAGGCCTCAGTGGGAAGGGGAGACCAGAAGTTCTGTTCAGTGCACAGCATGGTGGGCACACTGTGGAGCCTCCAGTAGGCAGGGCGGGCATTAGGGCAGGGCAAACCAGGAAATTGCCTAGGGCTCCCATCCCCCAGGGGGCCCCCTGCCGGCTGCTCAGCATAGGCGTGCACTTGGGGTGTGCCGGGTGTGCCTGGGCACACCCTAATCAAGCCCAGGGGGAGATCCGCGGCCACCACTGAGCAGCCCTCAGGGGGCCCCCGTCACATTCTAGACATCCCTGTGTCCCGAAAGATCTTTTCGGCGGGACATTCCCGTTTGTTGAGTCATGTACCACCGTCCCGGAACGGCCCCCTCATGTCCCACTCAGGGCCGATCCTGACTGCACAAAGTCCTGTTTACATGCAGTAATAGTGTGTGCATATTGTGTAATCAGCCAGAACATTGCACACAGAGTCCTAATAACTGGCCAGCAACACTGTCCCATCCATGAGATATGTTCTGGCTCCACCCCTAACCAGCAGTCTCCGCCCCCTGACCTGTTATCTTGAGTTGTTCTGGGTCTGCAGATATGTGAACTTTCCTCTCCATGGAACTTCTGCAAGAAGTCCAGCAAGGCAGGGACATGCACACACAGACTAGAAAGAGGGCTTGCTGCTCTTTTGATTCCCCTCTGTCAGGTGCCCTTTTTGGATTATTATATGGGTACATCAGCAGGCAAGGATGGGGGTGTTATGGGGGCTGTACTGAGTAGCTTCTGAGTCCCGTTGTCTGGCGCTTCTGAATTGCACTGTGTAACACAGGAGCAACAGGGCATAGGATTCAAAAGGCAGCAGCTCTTGCTTTTAGTGCTGGCTCGGTGTACTGTCGCCGTGGGGGAGTGAGGCAACCTTGGGGGGGGTATATACAGTGTGTGTGTATATACAGTACTGTTAATAGAAGCAGGATCCCATTCACTTCTATTGCCGAAAGGAGTCACCTAGAGACTCCTTTACGGGACATATGCACTATTTCAAAAGTGCAACAGTCCCCATTTAAAATAACGCATATGTCCCTGAAATCACTGTTGAGTTAATAGGTTAAACAGCAGGTAAAAAAAAAAAAAAAAGTAAAGATCAAAGGCAATTGAATAATGATTTGTTTTATTAATAGTCTTAGCTCTTATGGTGGTAAATAAAATCCAAAATAGTTTCTGCAGGTATCTATTGGCACAATACAACTTATCCCCAGAAGGTCCAACCGCTGGGGTCTGATGGTATGCCTCCTCCCCATACAGTTCTATGGGAGAGGCAGGGAGGCACGAACGCTGCCTCCCCGCCTCTCCCATAGAGATACATGGAGGAGGCGTGTCGTCCACGACGTCACGCTGCGGCCGGCATGCCTCCTGCAAGGGAGAGCCGCAGCAGAGCCAAGACCCCGTGCAGGAGATCACGGGGGGTTCCAACATTTGGGAGGGGGATCGGACTGAAGGTCTTCTGTGTGTTTTAGGTAAGGGATGCATTGTGTGTTAAAGGCGTACTCCATTGGAAAACATTGCCAGAAAGTTATACAGATTTGTAAATTACTTCTATTTAAAAATCTTTATCCTTTCAGTACTTATCAGCTGCTGTATGTTCCACAGGAAGTTCTTTTCTTTTTGAATTTCCTTTCTGTCTGACCACAGTGCTCTCTGCTTCCACCTCTATCCAATTTAGGAACTGTCCAGAGCAGGATAGCTTTGCTATGGGGATTTGCTCCTATTTTGGACAGTCACTGTATGAAGTCTGCCTGACAGGGCAGCTAGGGTACAGGGGTGCAACTTCTGTACTGGGCCACCACACTACAAATGCAGGAAGGTGTGAGGTTGGGGTTTATTTGTTAGGCGTAGACTACACAGATCTTAGCTGCAACATGGAGTGGCTCAACCAATCCACTGTGTGGATCGCGCTTTGTTCCACCCACAAGTGGCCATGACTTCATCAAATGATTGCGTCTGTCTAGTTGCAGTGTGGACCCATTTACTTGTGTGTGCAGCATAGTCCAAACAGTGTGACACAGTGATTGTCATATGACCCCTGTCCAAAATCGCTGTGTAACATCAGCATTAACTTCCAGCAGATTTGTACTTAAAGGAGTATTCCAGGATTTTTTTTCCTTCAGCCTTTCAGCCCATTATATGCTTCTATTAACTCTGTGTGCTGTTTTTTTCCATGTAAATGCATGGCAGTCATGCCCGTAAGTGCTTTATTTTAATGTGTCTCTGACCTTTCCCAGCACTCCTGTCTGAGACAATGGGGGAGATTTATCAAAACCTGTGTAGAGGAAAAGTGGTGCAGTTTCCCATAGCAACATTTCAGATTGCTTCTTTCAGTTTTCAAAAATGAAAGAAGCAAAGCCATAAGTTGCCTGGTCTTTCAGGGGCACGTGGCTATGCTGTAGTGGGTGGGTGGAAGGATAAAGCAGGGTAAAAGGCATGTGACATGACCTACGGTCTATGGCCGCATTGAATGCTGGAAAAGGTCAGAGACAACTGTAAAATAGAAAGACTTGGGCTACAGCACTTCCACGTGTGGGTCCCATGCATGAAAATAAGACAAAGTGGTGAACACAGGTGATAGAAGCATATTACACATTATTATATATTGGCATTTTGGGCTCAAAGGCTGAAGAAAAAAAATCCTGGAATACCCCTTTAAGTCATCCTGCAGCAGTTGGTCCCTTTAGCCTTAAAAAAAGGCTTGTTTTCCCACCCTCTTCCAAAATCCAGAGCTTGAGGCATTTATGCAGAGGGGACTTTCAGTATGTATATAAACAATGCCTTGTTTATTGAGATATTGAACTCCTGGAACATGGAAAAATATATTATGATTTGGTTCACTGTGTTGGTTTCTTGATTTTTCTTTTTTTTTTGTTTAGCTGCATATTTAACAGTTTGCAGGGTCAGGCCTACAGGCGTGAAATTGCACCTCTGTTATTTTGAAACATCCCATCTCCAACACTTTATATCCTGTTCTCCTTTCTAGGCTGTTTTGCAACTTACTGCAACAGATGAAGGTCCTTTTCCATCTGTTAACCTGGGTTATTTTTTTTCTTTCCTTTTTTTTTCTTTTCCTTTTTTCCATCTTGAGCAGATCGTCTCGAGGCTAGAATGCTCAAGGCAAGCTCATCTAAAACAGGAAAACGGAGGTAAGCAGATCTGGAGATATTACAATTGACATATCAAGGCTTTACACCGATTAATGTTTTATACCCGCTTCTTGCATATCATTAATAGAAAATCTGACAAAAAAACTTTTTAGGATATATTTGTTGCTTTTTTACGTTTTGATCTTAATGTTGGCAAACTAATACATTAATATATAGCGACCCCCTAAGGGGAAAGTATTTGCATGCGTTACACTTTCATTTCATTTCAGGTAGCTTGACTATCACCAAAGCTGTTGATGTCGGCTTAAGTTTTTATTTTGAAATTGGGCAAGAAATGCATGCGTAATTTACTGCTAATGGGGAAAACTTCCCAAAACAGAAACACTAATCACTTAGAACTTGTTTTTTTCTAATAGGATAGGTAGAATGTAGCCTGATGGATAAATGTCACAGAACGGGTAATCAGATTGAAACCCTTCTGGTGTCTAAATTAAGGCAGTAATTAGTTTTTTAGTGAATTCAAGTCAAATACATTCTGAGTTTTTACTAGTGTATAGATTTACATTGGACATTATTACCAAGTTACATAATATTTTTGCATTTAAAGTTATACAAAGTTTTCTTTCATAAAATTTTTTGGGATTGTATAGATATTGGCCTGACATCTGGTCTATTCAAGAGCAGTAGGAGAGTAGGATCTCAGACTAGTGTTGCTCGCGAATATTCACAATTCGAATTTTATTCGCGAATATCACATATTCGCGAATTCGCGAATATTCGCGAATATAGCGCTATATATTCGTAATTACGAATATTCAAATTTATTTTTTTTTTTTTTTCACAGTAAAAATCACAGTGATCATCCCTCTCTGCTTCCATCTTATGTGGTGTAAGAAGGCTCTAATACTACTGTGTGAGACTGGCGGGCGGATTTTCGCAAATGCGAATATTTGCATATGCTAATTTTCGTATATGCGAATTTCGCCCATGCTAATTTTTTTATATGCTAATTTTCGTATATGTTAATTTTCGTACACGTAAATATTCGCATATGCGAAAATAAAATGGTAATCTTACGAATATGCGAATATTCGCGAATATGACGAATATTTGTCCATATATTCGCGAATATTCGCGAATTCGAATATGGCCTATGCCGCTCAACACTATCTCAGACCACTAAAGTACACTGTGTATAGGTTAGTCTTAAAATCTGGTAACCATTTTACTGGGAATGGGACTAACTGTGGTAGCAAGGAGTGCAACAAGTATGTTATCTGTACATTCTGCTTTTTCTGTGTAGTAACATTTTTACTGTGAACTGGAAGGTCACTTTGTTGCAGTATTCCAGCGAGGCAAGTTTTTTCAAATTGACCTGCACAGACAAATGCCTGGCACTTGGGGAATGGATACACTGTCCCTTTAAACGGCTTACACAGGGTGGACACAATTATACAGCTGATCGCTGGTGGTGCTTGGCACTCAGGGATAGAGCAAATGCAATGTCACAATGTCAGAGACAAAAGATGACGTGCCGCACTCACCGGTCATATTCAGATTTTCTTATTCACAATGAATCAGCAGGTACATAGGTCAGTATTGCAGAGAGCGCCTCCATTTTTTTAAAATTGAGTCAGAGTGCTTTAAAAGAAAAAAAAAAACACATACTTCTGTGGTGTCCCGACACCGTATTTCATACTGTGCCTTTGTTATTAGTCCCCAAAGTCAGAGACCTAGGACTATTGGGGTTCACTTCCCTAATTAACCCCTAGTCACCCCTTAGTAACTTGCTAATTGTTAATATTATCTATGTAAATATGCATATTGTGTTCACTTGCTTGTTTCAGCGTCACAGGACCTGCGGGTCATGTGACACGATTCCGAACTCTATGGTATGTTGAAGGACCTTAGGTGGTTCTTGAGTCACGTGTTTCCCATAAAGCCATGTAACGGTGAGCGACAGTTGTTTCGGACCAATCCAAAAATGTCCCGCCCCTGCCCATATAAGGGAGCTGCGGCCATTGATCGTTCTCTTGGGTTGCTGTCACTAAATGGGTTAGGACCTCCGCAACTTTCAAGTACGTTTACTAGGCCAAAGCCTTGCGGCCTCGGCCTTCACTCAACCAACTGTCAATCTCTGCTCGAATACAAATAGACTCTGTTCATGAACTGTTATTGCTATTGTCTGCTTCAGAAAATCTTCAGTAAAAGTTCCTGCAAGTTTCTGTTGACAGTGGTTGTGGACAATCCATTTATTACGCATTCACCTATCGTTCTTGGGAAGGGTGGCGATAGGCCCAGCACCATTACAATATTTAACCCCCACCCTGGCGTCACGAGTGACAAGGGTTAACAGCGCCCGTAATAATTCAAGAAAGCAACACCCCAACTACCCTATACCCCCACCAAGGCACAACACTTCCTTCTCACGATCTCCCCAAGGTGCTGTTCTGATAAAACTTGGTCCCTGTTACTCAACTGCCTGATCCCCCTCGTTGTTGCATTTCCAACAGTGCCCAGTCTTCAGTGCTCATTACTTTCTGGTCTTGTCAGTTTGCCGAATTTTCAAATTCTCTGCATGTTCCTCAGACAGACAACCTTTTACAAATATTAGGGCATGTTCATAGTCAGCATGCGGTGTCAGCATTTAAAATCATGCTTCCATTGACTTCAATGGGAGGCCAGGGACCATGCGGAAGAGAAGTGACATGTAACTTATTTTCCATGCAGTTATGTGCTGAAGCTCCCGTTGAGGTTTATGGGAGCTTCAAGACTGACCTTCTTTCCCACACAATGACTGTTGTGCAAATAAAGCCATGACACAGTGCTGCACATGGGCACGGATTATGTGCACAGGCCTTTTCAGAGAACACCTAGGCTAAAGAGGTTATCCAGGAAAAACTTTTTTTATATATCAACTGGCTTCAGAAAGTTAAACAGATTTTTAAATTACTTCTATTAAGAAATCTTAACCCTTTCAGTACATATGAGCTGCTGAAGTTGAGTTGTTCTTTTCTGTCTAAGTGCTCTCTGATGACACTTGTCTCGGGAACTGTCCAGAGTAGGAGCAAATCCCCATAGCAAACCTC
The DNA here is from genome assembly GCF_029499605.1 of Hyla sarda. NCBI lineage: Eukaryota > Metazoa > Chordata > Amphibia > Anura > Hylidae > Hyla > Hyla sarda. The sequence continues at coordinate 171,737,269 of NC_079194.1, read as the reverse complement.
TTCTACTCTGTGCAGTTCCCGAGACAAGCAGAGGTGTCAGCAGAGAGCACTGTTGCCAGGCAGAAAAGAACAACTCCACTTCAGCAGCTGATAATTATTGGAAGGATTAAGATTTTTTAATAGAAGTAATTTACAAATATGTTTAACTTTCTGGAGCCAGTTGATATAAAAAAAAGTTTTTTCCTGGAATACCCCTTTAACTTCCTTTTCATCTCTTCCATTTTCAGCTTGTAAATAGCTAAGAGGCAGGATTTAGCCAAGAAGACAGAGCCTAACTTGGTCTCCTATCCTAAATATGGCAGTGAGGGAAGGTTCATTCCGCAGGCACTTTGTCTTACAGACAGATACAGGATTAGAAGAATGAGCAGAGGGGAAATTGCTGGGACATGTAGGACTCATGTTTACAAGTCAAATTTGTACTAGTCAAAAGGTCAGGAAAATCTTCATAATGGACTAGGAGGTTATTGCTGGTTTTATTAGAGATCACATCCAGATTGTGGCACTATTTACACTGAGCACTAGCTGTAACTTGATTTGAACTTACAATTTTGATTTTTTTTATATGCTTGTGTACATCTTTGTTAGGGCCACTCAGCCCCATTGGATGGTTAGGCAGCTTTTAGAATAAAATAAATTCAGACTTCTAGAACAGTATGACAATTCTGTTATGTTCATTTTCCTAGAGGATGAAATAGCTATTCACGTACAAGTTGCCTGCAAGGTTCCAGATACAGATGTCCTTTAATATTAGGCTTGGTGGCCAAAATAAAAACCACAGGATTTTATGATTGTTTTATACGGTAATTTAGATAACTGGGGAGGGACACACAAAAAATTTGTTAAAAAAATATGCAGCATTTAAAATTTGGTTTAAATTTAATCTGACACCAGGGTCATCTGCACCAATCTGACCATACAGGTGTGAGTGACCCTGTTTTTAATGCTGCCTACCATGTAAAAATCAGTGCAGCTGTTCTGAAGATATTGGTGTTGTTGCTAATATATACCGTAAATTCCTTCTTTTGCACAATGGAGACAGGCCTCTGCAATATGTGCATTGCTTTCTCCTGCCCTCTCTTGCCGATATCACAGCCCCCATCATGGAGTGAGATTAATTAAAGCAGGGATAAATATTTATGATGGGGGCAGTGACATCGGCATTGCAAATATTGCAGCAGCCGGTCTCCATTGCGTAGAATAATGCAATAAGACCAATATATCTGGAACGGCTGCACCAATTTTCACACAGTAAGCAGTGTTAAAAACAGGGTAACCCACAGTACTTACCTAAATATATAATTTTCAGATGAAACATTAACCTGTTAAACAGGTTACTGTTGGGCCGAGTTCACACATGGGGGGGGGGGGGGGGTTGGGATTTAGCCCGTGTTTTATATGTCAGCCTTTAGTAAAAGCCTGCCAATTTATGATGCACCAAAAGTTGCACACCTCCAGATAAATCCATTGTGTCTGTTGCTGCCCATGTGGCAGCCTTTGAAATCCTGACCAGCTATGAGCTGGTGTAGATTTCCGCTATAGTTTATACCACTTACTGACTTAAATTATAGTAAATGTGGTTGACCTACTACCTAGCTAGTCCAACTTTTTTGTAGTGGACTCAACGTAAGAGGACCAGTAAGTTAAAACATTTTGTGCAAATGAGCATTGCTCAAAAATGTGCAACTTTTAAACACCAAAATATATATTGTAAACTGTATATTTACAATGATAAATACCCCCTATGTATGTATTTTGGTCAGTATTTTCAACTATAACCAAGAGTGAAGTAGACACAGTGAAAAACTATAATGGAAAGATTTGTACCGTTTTCTGTCTTTTGAATCCACCAAAATTCTATGTGTGAATCAACCTAAGAGCTCAAAATAGATATATTTATTTATAGATTGTCTCTATCCCTAACATATGAAGATCAGGTTGACAACATTTTTAGTTTAGTTTTTTTTTTTGCATATTAAAAAAAAATTCACTCTTTGCTATGGGGAAATGATTGTCTTGAAGTTGTCAAATGAAAAATATTGTTTGAGGGTAAAGCTTTGTAAAATTTACTTTTTACTACTATGCTATGTCTCTTGCAGTAATCATTTTATTTATTTATTGGGGGTTAAGCTTGAACTGCCTGCAGAACAGTCCTGTACCGACTTACAAAGTGTGCACCTGAACTTAAAGTGTCCCTTTCATTTAGAAAAACTTTTTGCAGACAGACATGTTAAAGGTTGAGTGCTCAGACCCTGACCAATCTATAGATACTACCTGGAGAAGTCCAGAAGAAGTTGTATCCTTGATCTCTGGCCATCAGCACAAGATAGGCTACAATATAAATATATGGAGCCTGTCCATTGCAGCTGTATGGAGATCATGGCCAGCGCTGTGATGAATTGAAGACCCCAGGCTATGAGCAGCTTTCAGTCTGTGCAGCTTTCAATAAGGCTCTGCGCAGCAGTCAGTCAAGCTCAGTGCAGCCAGAAGCACTTCCAGAGTTTGGTCTCCTGCCAGGCCCAGAGGAGAACAAAAACTCACTGTATTAATTGCATCAGGGATCAGACCAGTGGCCGATTTTTCTATTACATTTTAAACATATTTATATTGATAATTTTAAAAGCAAGTGAATGAGAACGTGTCTGCTAATTACACAAGGAACACTATATTAAAAGTTTTATTTGGTGACAGGTACTCTTTAACCACTTAGGGACCCAGGACGTACAGGTACGCCTTGGCTCCCTGGTACTTAAAGACATTCTGTGAGCAGTGTCGTTTCCAAAATGGGGTCACATGTGGGATTTCCACTGTTCTGGCACCACGGGGGGCTTTGTAAATGCACATGGCCCCTGACTTCCATTCCAAACAAATTCTCTCTTTCAAAAGCTCAATGGCGCTCCTCGTATTCTGAGCATTGTAGTGCGCCAGCAGAGCACTTGATGTTCACACATGGGGTGTTTTCATACTCAGAAAAAATGGTGTTACAAATTTTAGGGTTCATTTTCTCCTTTTACCCCTTGTAAAAATTTTAAATTTGGGGAAAAACAAGCATTTTTGTGAAAATCATTTTTTTTTCATTTCCACATCCAACTTTAACAAAAAGTCTTCAAACAGCTGTGAAGTGTTAAGGCTCACTGTACCCCTTGTTACTTGAGGGGATGCAGTTTTCAAAATAGTATGCCATGTGTTTTTTTTCTTTTCTGGCACCATAGGGGCTTCCTAAATGCGACATGCCACCCAAAAACCATTTCAGCAAAATTTACTTTCCAAAAGCCAAATGTGACTCCTCTTCTGAGCATTGTAGTTCGCCCGCAGAGCATTTTACGTCCTAACATGGGGTATTTCCATACTTAGAAGAGATGGGGTTACACATTTTGGGGGGCATTTTCTCCCATTACCCTTTGTGAAAATGGTAAATTTGTGAAAAAAACTTCACTTTAGTGAAAACATATTTTTTTTCATTTACACATCCAACTTTATCAAAAAGTCGTCAAACACCTGCGGGGTGTTAAGGCTCACTGGACCCCTTGTTACACGCCTTGAGGGGTGTAGTTTCCAAAATGGTATGCCATGTGGGGGGTTTTCTGCTGTTCTGGCACCATAGGGGCTTCCTAAATGCAACATACCCCCAAAAACCATTTCAGCAAAATTCACTTTCCAAAATTCCATTGTCGCTCCTTCCCTTCTGAGCCCTCTACTGCGCCCGCCGAACACTTGACATACACATATGAGGTATTTCCTTACTCGAGAGAAATTGGGTTACAAATTTTTGAGGGCTTTTTCTCCTATTACCCCTTGTAAAAGTTCAACAAACTGGGTCTACAAGAACATGCAAGTGTAAAAAAATGAAGATTTTGAATTTTCTCCTTCACTTTGCTGCTATTCCTGAGAAACATCTAAACAACTCACTGAATGTCATTTTGAATACTTCGAGGGGTGCAGTTCTTATAATGGGGTCATTTGTGGGGTATTTCTAATATGAAGGCCCTTCAAATCCACTTCAAAACTGAACTGGCCCCTGAAAAATTTTTATTTAATTTTTTTTTAGAAAAATTGGAAAATTGCGGTTGATGCCAAAAAACAAACAAACCGCTGGATGCAGGAAATTGCAACCAAAAAAACGCAGGACAAAAAAACAAGTAGAAACTTAGCCTGAAGCCCTCTGTTGTCTTCCAAAAGTAAAAACATGTCAACTTTATGATGCAAACATAAAGTAGACATATTGTATATGTGAATCAATATATAATTTATTTGGGATGTCCATTTTCCTTATAAGCAGAAAGAAATGATGCAAGTTTCAACAAAATGTTACCACTAACATAAAGTAAAATACGTAAAAAAACATTCTCGGAATCAGAATGAAAAGTAAAAGCATCCCAGAGTTATTTATGCTTAAAGTGACAGTGGTCATATGTGCAAACAAATGGCCGGGTCCTTAAGGTTAAAATGGGCTGGGTCCTTAAGGCGTTCAATCTCTGGGAGTCTTAGCTTGCTAGAGACTTTGCTAAATCATGTTATTGAACTTGGATTTTATAGGTGAAAGGCAGGTTGTGGGGCTTTAATCCCCTTCTGGCACCCCCCCCAGCACAGATTAGCACAGGTGCTAAAGACAGTTCCTCTTTGGACTTTAAAACTATGTGAGAGTCAGTCTGCAAGTGTGGCTGTGAGGAACCTCTAATGGGAGTTGGAGTCCTGATGTGTGCAACTTTAGGCTAGGATTCCACTGAGGTTTTAGCACTGCATTTTTTTAGGCTTAAAAACGCAAGAAAAAACGCCACTGTTTTTCCCTGCGTTTTGTCGTTTTTTCTGGCGTTTTTACCTTTGTGTGGAATTTGCTTTTTTTGGCCTCTTTGGCGTTTCTTTCCCAAATTTGTTGGGGACCAAAAAAAAAAAATGCAGTAGGGATGGAAAGAAATGTATCTTTAATAAAGTGTGTCACTTTTTTTCTCTATTTTTTTTTCATTTTTTAGGTAGTACTACTACTCCCAGCATGGAACAGACTGTTTCATGGTGGGAGTAGTAGTACCTGTACTAATAGACAGATCGTCCCCCCCCCCCCCCCCCCCCGGTGTTACTTCTGACACCTGATGCGATAGTCCATAATATAGCAGAGATGCAGAGCAGCTCTATACAGCGCTCACACCTCTGCTCTGTACTCCGGCCAGTGATATGAATAGAACATCACTCATTCATATTTTCCGCCCAGAGTGGGGATTGGCCGGATGGTTGCAGCCAATAACAGCTCTCAGAGGGAAATATGAATGAGTGATGTTCTATTCATATCACTGGCCGGTGTGAGGTGGAAACCTGCATTATACACACTAATATAACTCAGCCCTGGTTGGGAAACACTAACATACGCACACATAACAGGGACTACAACTCCCAGCATGTGTCATTCAGGAGTCTCCCCCCCTCCTTCACACATAGAAATCATTCCCAGTCCGAGATTTATTCCCCAGCCCCTGCAGTCTATAAATCCCCAGTCTGTGCAGTCTATACATCCTCAGCCCCTGCCATCTATACATCCCCAGCCTGTGCACTTTGTCATCCTCCCATTCCGTTCAGTGAACACAGGCAGAGCAGGGGGGGGGGGGGGGGGGGGAGATGACGGAGACGTGTACATCCTCTCTCCCCTGCTCTGTGTACTTTCTCCCATGCAGACCTGCGTCCTCCGAAAGCAGAGCAGAGCACTTCCATAGACTTCTACGGGAGGAAAACGCCACGATTTCTGTGCAAAAAATGCCAAACTAGGTTTTGTAGGGCATTTTGGAAAACCAGCCTCTGAGCCCAAAATAGCTGAAAAACGCCCAAAGGATTAAAAAAAAAACACCAAACTGAAAAATGCCAAGTGGATCTGGCATTTTGTAGTTCACTACTGACTTGCAGCTAACATCTGTATGCAGCATTTTTTTGCTGAAAAAACGCAGTGCGGCAAAATGGGCGTTTTTACAGCATTTTTGCGTGAAAATTCTCAGTGGAATTCCAGTCTTAAAGGGGCTTTTCCCTTTGTTGATGACTGTTTTGTTGGATAGCTGTTAGAAAGCCACCTGTATAGTTAGGACAGATTTCTGTGTAGTTAGATCCCCTTTACATATGTGTTGTCGTACAGTGCAGCTTCCCTCTAGCACTGTAAAAAGGGTACTGGAGGGAACTGATTGTAGAACTTCTGGAGTTTAACGGTGGAACACGCCACATGGGCACCAGACAAGGTAACGATCTTGCATGATGCATCTAAACAACTGAGGCGCTTTTGTCATCAGTTCATTTGTAGCGAGTTTAGGCTGGGTTCACTGAGCTGGACACCGGACATATGTATACCCAGCTTTAGCTCTGGACAAGCAGGATTTGTTTTGTATTTGTTAATGCCTGAAGCCAAAGGCTATATTTAGTTTTGTGGTGGAAAAATAGACAGGGAAAGTCCCGTTTGAACTATATGTCTGTGTTACTGTCTCTGACTGCTGTTTTGCTGTTATTTGCCAGGGCTAATTTTCCACAACAGGTATTGCTATAGAAATGGTAATGATCATGACACTGATAGCTAAGTCTTGTGTAGCGCTATACTGGTATCGCCACAGGTTGCTGAATGCTGTTGTACTAAATCCTTTAACCTTTTCCCGCTCTATGACTTATAATAACATCATGGGCGGGAATACTTTATGCAAAATTACATATATTTATACCATGAAGCATTAAAGTGCAGGAGCTGCATTTGCTTCACAGACTGTGACAAATGACTGCTATCAGCAGACAGGACTCTCCTCTAATTCCGGGCACCAGTGATCATGCCCATGCCCTGTATTAACCCTTGAGATCTTGTGATCAAAGTAATTTGCGGGATATAAAATTAAAAATTACTTGTGTTGTGGGCTGATCAAAAGATTGCACTTATTAGTAAACCTCTAACACCCCCCCCCCCTCCGATTTCCTGCACAGTGCCCAGCTCTTCTTGTGCAGTCTCAGCTTTTAAGGCGACTCCTGTACGAAGTGGTGGTCAACATGACCCCCTCCATGTATCCCTATGGGAGAGACTGAGATAAACAAACGCTGTATCTCCGGCTCTCCCATTGAGATGCATAGAGGGGGCGTCCTCCACCGCTTTGTGCAGGGGTCGAAACAACAGCATTCATTCAGAGACCTTGGCGCTGTGCTGGATATGGGAGGGGGATGTCCCATCAGGTGGACCCCCGCAATCAGACACTTATAAATTGTTCTGCACTACAGTACTCCTTTAAGAATGGCTCTGTCAAACCCCATCCATGTGTATCGTACTGTAATTTGCTCCAGATTTGCAGTGTGGAAATTTACCACTTCTAAACTCAGCCTATAAAATTAGAACATACAACTGGGGAAATTCCTTCAGGATAATAATCACTTTGCTGCGGCATTTTGATGGACAGGGACTGGATTTGCAAATGTATATGAAAAGGTATTAACGGGACACAAAACCTGAATGTCTTCATTTTGATGGAGTAGTGACATCCTGCTGCATCCTAACATAGCCTCTATTACTTACTGTTTACAGCACCTTTTTAAAAGGTGACTTATATGTCACAGTATACACAAAACTGAAATCAACACCAATTGTAGCCGGAATTAGGGTGGTTGTCAACACTTTTGAACACAATAAAAAGTGACAGTGGGGGAAAAAAATAATGTTTCCTTTTTCTGATTCTTACCCCAAATTTGTACTGCTGCATTTACAGTGAAGAGTCAATGCTGAGGAAGGTTTTGAAGCTTGCAATATAACCCAGCCATCCCCCTGCAGCTATGTAGAAATTCAATGTCAGGTTCAGGTATCTCAAATCTGTGACTCTCTCCACCTATAAATTATACTCAAAATGCTTGTATATCAGAAATGATAATAGCAGCTCGCTCAGATATGTCTTGAGAGAAAAGAAGTTATGAACAGGAGACAGGATTCGTTTCTCACAGTGGGATGATTTCCAACATCTTTTCATGCTTTTATTTTATCTTAACATGATTGAGCTGTTGTGCTAAACACCAGATTCTTATATTGCCTAATTATTAGTAGAAATGTTATTATATCTGGCATACAGTGCTCTTCTATGTGTCCAAACAGCTCCTGATATACAATCCAAGGATGATGACAACACAGATTACAAATATGCATAGTGACCAAGAAGAATAATGCAGTCCAAGGATGATGACGACTTAGATGAGGGATAATAAATAACAAAAGGCACTATAGCCCTCTGATATCCCTTACCTCATAAAACTTAACTTATAATGATAGGCTAATAAAACCATACAAAAAGTGGAAAAGATTATTAAAATCACAACTCCTGTACACAGTGTCAGTGTATACTTGTCACGATTCGGCTAGCTGGAGGTGGATCCTCTGTGCCAGAGAGGGATTGGCGTGGACCGTGTCGGTGGACCGGTTCTAAGTTGCTACTGGTATTCACCAGAGCCCGCTGCAAAGCGGGATGGTCTTGCAGCGGCGGTAGCAACCAGGTCGTATCCACCGGCAACGGCTCAACCTCTCTGACTGCTGAAATAAGTGCGGTACAAGGGAGTAGACAAAAGCAAGGTCGGACGTAGCAGAAGGTCAGGGCAGGCAGCAAGGATCGTAGTCAGGGGCAATGGCAGGAGGTCTGGAACACAGGCTAGGAACACACAAGGAAACGCTTTCACTGGCACAATGGCAACAAGATCCGGCGAGGGAGTGCAGGGGAAGTGAGGTATAAGTAGGGAAGTGCACAGGTGAAGATACTGATTAGGCCTGCTGCGCCAATCAGTGGCGCAGTGGCCCTTTAAATCGCAGAGACCCGGCGCGCCCTAAGGAGCGGGGCCACGCGCGCCGGGACAACACAGATGGGGAACGGGTCAGGTACGGGAGCCGAGATGCGCATCGCGAGCGGGCGCGTCCCGCATGGCGAATCGCATCCCGGCTGGGAGTAATATCGCAGCGCATCCGGTCAGCAGGTCTGACCGGGGCGCTGTGAATGAGAGAACGCTGCGAGCGCTCCGGGGTCTCCCCCTCTTCTTGGAGCCTGAGAACCTGAGGATAAGACTTTTGCCCAGGATGTTGTCCTCAGGTTCCCAAGATCTCTCCTCTTGACCGCAATTCTCCCAGTCAACCAAGAAGAATCTTTTACCTCTGACCGTCTTGGATGCTAGAATCTCCTTCACCGAAAAGACGTCAGATGAACCGGAAACTGGAGTGGGAGAAACAACTTTGGGAGAGAAGCGGTTAAGGATGAGTGGTTTAAGGAGAGAGACATGGAAGGCATTGGGAATACGGAGAGAAGGAGGAAGAAGGAGTTTGTAAGAGACAGGGTTGATCTGGCACTTGATTTTGAAAGGACCAAGATAGCGTGGTCCCAGTTTATAACTGGGGACACGAAAGCGGACATACTTAGCGGAGAGCCATACCTTGTCTCCGGGAGCAAAAATGGGGGGGAGTTCTTCTTTTCTTATCAGCAAATTTGAAGCCTGTAAAAGAGAATTTGGGGTTTCTTTCCATATGGTGGAAAGGTCTCGAGTCACTTCATCAACAGCGGGCAAACCAGAGGGCATGGGAGTGGGGAGGGGAGGAAGAGGGTGACGGCCGTACACCACGAAGAATGGGAATTTAGCAGAAGATTCGGAGACTCTGAAGTTGTATGAGAATTCGGCCCATGGTAGAAGATCTGCCCAGTCATCCTGGCGGGAGGAAACAAAATGTCGCAAATAGTCACCCAGGACCTGATTAATTCTTTCTACTTGCCCATTGGATTGGGGATGATAAGAAGAAGAGAAGTTTAATTTGATCTTGAGCTGCTTACAGAGGGCCCCTCCAGAATTTAGACACAAATTGAACGCCTCTATCCGAGACGATATGTGTGGGCAACCCGTGAAGGCGAAAAATGTGTATAAAAAATTGCTTTGCCAACTGAGGCGCCGAAGGAAGGCCTGGAAGAGGGATAAAATGTGCCATCTTGGAGAATCGATCAACGACCACCCAAACAACTGTGTTGCCACGGGATAAAGGCAAGTCAGTAATAAAGTCTATACCAATCTGTGACCAAGGTTGTTCTGGAACAGGCAGAGGATGAAGGAGACCAGCAGGCTTCTGGCGAGGAGTCTTATCCCGGGCACAGACAGTACAAGCCCGCACAAAATCAACAACATCAGTCTCCAGAGTAGGCCACCAATAAAATCGAGAGATGAGTTGAATGGATTTTTTGATGCCAGCATGGCCTGCGAGGTGGGAGGAGTGTCCCCACTTGAGAATCCCGAGGCGCTGGCGTGGAGAAACGAAGGTCTTCCCTGGAGGAGTTTGTCTGATGGAAGCTGGAGAAGTGGAGATCAGACAGTCCGGAGGAATGATGTGTTGCGGAGAGGCTTCCACTTCAAAGGCATCTGAAGAACGAGAGAGGGCATCGGCCCTAATGTTCTTGTCAGCAGGGCGAAAATGAATTTCAAAGTTAAAACGGGCAAAGAACAACGACCACCTAGCCTGGCGAGGGTTCATCCGTTGGGCAGACTGGAGATAAGAGAGATTCTTGTGGTCAGTGTATATAATAACTGGATATTTGGATCCCTCCAGCAGGTGCCTCCATTCCTCAAGCGACAATTTTATGGCCAGTAATTCTCGATCACCAATGGGGTAGTTTTTCTCCGCCGGAGAGAAGGTCCTAGAAAAAACCCCACAAGTAACAGCATGCCCGGAAGAATTTTTTTTGTAGAAGAACTGCTCCAGCTCCCACCGAGGAGGCGTCTACCTCCAATAAGAAGGGTTTAGATGGGTCAGGTCTGGAGAGTACGGGAGCAGAAGAAAAGGCAGACTTGAGATGTTTAAATGCGTCTTCCGCTTGAGGAGACCAGGACTTAGGATTGGCGTTTTTCTTGGTTAGAGCCACGATAGGAGCCACAATAGTGGAAAAGTGTGGAATAAATTGTCTGTAATAATTGGCGAACCCCAAAAAACGTTGGATAGCACGGAGTCCGGAGGGGCGTGGCCAATCCAATACGGCAGATAGTTTATCTGGGTCCACTTGTAGTCCCTGGCCAGAGACTAAGTATCCTAGGAAAGGAAGGGACTGACATTCAAAGAGACATTTTTCCATTTTGGCAAGAAGTTGATTGTCCCGAAGTCTCTGAAGAACCATGCGGACATGCTGGCGGTGTTCTTCTAAGTTGGCAGAAAAAATTAGAATATCATCCAGGTAAACCACAACACAGGTATATAGAAGATCACGAAAAGTTTCATTTACAAAGTCTTGGAAGACGGCAGGGGCGTTGCAAAGGCCAAAGGGCATAACCAGATACTCAAAGTGTCCATCTCTGGTGTTAAATGCAGTCTTCCATTCGTCCCCCTCCCTGATGCGGATGAGATTATAAGCACCTCTTAAGTCCAGCTTGGTAAAGATGTGGGCGCCTCGTAGGCGGTCAAAGAGTTCCGAGATAAGAGGTAGGGGGTAGCGTTTTTTTACAGTGATTTTATTAAGTCCGCGGTAATCAATGCAAGGGCGTAGGGAGCCGTCTTTTTTGGAGACAAAAAAAAATCCAGCTCCGGCAGGAGAGGAGGACTTGCGGATAAACCCCTTTTTTAAGTTCTCCTGGATGTATTCCGACATGGCTTGAGTTTCCGGAGCAGACAGAGGATAGATTCTTCCCCGGGGTGGAGTAGTACCCGGGAGGAGGTCAATAGGACAGTCATAAGGCCTGTGAGGAGGCAAAGTCTCTGCTTGTTTTTTGCAAAAAAAATCAGCATAATCCAGATAGGCCTTGGGAAGACCAGATACCGGGGGAACTACAGGGTCTTGACTGTGAGTACTGGGAGCCGGTTTAAGACAGTCCTTGTGGCAAGAAGTACCCCAGTTCTTGATTTCCCCTGTGGTCCAATCAAGGGTTGGGGAATGACGTTGAAGCCATGGTAATCCAAGAAGAATTTCTGAAGTGCAGTTAGAGAGGACCAAAAATTCAATTTTTTCGTGATGGGGTCCGATGCACATTAAGAGAGGTTCCGTACGGTAACGCACGGTACAGTCCAATCTTTCATTATTAACAGAGTTGATGTAGAGGGGTCTGGCGAGACTGGTCACCGGAATGTTGAACCTATTGATGAGAGAGGCCAAAATAAAGATTCCTGCAGATCCGGAATCCAAGAAGGCCATAGCAGAGAAGGAGAAGGTAGAAGAAGACATCCGCACAGGCACATTAAGACGTGGAGAAGCAGAGTTCACATCAAGAGCTGTCTCACCTTTGTGCGGAGTCAGCGTGCGTCTTTCCTGGCAAGGAGGACGGATAGGACAATCCTTCAAGAAATGTTCGGTACCGGCACAGTACAGGCAAAGGTTCTCCATGCGGCGTCGTGTCCTCTCTTGAGGTGTCAAGCGAGACCGGTCAACTTGCATAGCCTCCACGGCGGAAGGCACAGGAACGGATTGCAGAGGACCAGAGGAGAGAGGAGCCGGGGAGAGAAACCGCCTGGTGCGAACAAAGTCCATATCCTGGTGGAGCTCCTGACGCCATTCGGAAAAACGCATGTCAATGCGGGTGGCAAGATGAATAAGTTCATGCAGGTTAGCAGGAATTTCTCGTGCGGCCAGCACATCTTTAATGTTACTGGATAGGCCTTTTTTAAAGGTCGCGCAGAGGGCCTCGTTATTCCAGGATAATTCGGAGACAAGAGTACGGAATTGGATGGCGTACACGCCAACAGAAGAATTACCCTGGACCAGGTTCAGCAGGGCAGTCTCGGCAGAAGAGGCTCGGGCAGGTTCCTCAAAGACACTTCGAATCTCTGTGAAGAAGGAGTGTACAGAGGCAGTGACGGGATCATTGCGGTCCCAGAGCGGTGTGGCCCATGACAGGGCTTTCCCAGACAGAAGGCTGACTACGAAAGCCACCTTAGACCTTTCAGTTGGAAACTGGTCCGACATCATCTCCAAATGCAGGGAACATTGCGAAAGAAAACCACGGCAAAACTTAGAGTCCCCATCAAATTTATCCGGCAAGGATAATCGGAGGCTGGAAGCGGCCACTCGCTGCGGAGGAGGTGCAGGAGCTGGCGGAGGAGATGATTGCTGAAGCTGTGGTAGTAGCTGCTGTAGCATCACGGTCAGTTGAGACAGCTGGTGGCCTTGTTGCGCTTTCTGTTGCGACTGCTGGGCGACCACCGTGGTGAGGTCGGCGACAACTGGCAGCGGGACCTCAGCGGGATCCATGGCCGGATCTACTGTCACGATTCGGCTAGCTGGAGGTGGATCCCCTGTGCCAGAGAGGGATTGGCGTGGACCGTGTCGGTGGACCGGTTCTAAGTTGCTACTGGTATTCACCAGAGCCCGCCGCAAAGCGGGATGGTTTTGCAGCGGCGGTAGCAACCAGGTCGTATCCACTGGCAACAAGGGAGTAGACAAAAGCAAGGTCGGACGTAGCAGAAGGTCAGGGCAGTCAGCAAGGATCGTAGTCAGGGGCAACGGCAGGAGGTCTGGAACACAGGCTAGAAACACACAAGGAAACGCTTTCACTGGCACAATGGCAACAAGATCCGGCGAGGGAGTGCAGGGGAAGTGAGGTATAAGTAGGGAAGTGCACAGGTGAAGATACTGATTAGGCCTGCTGCGCCAATCAGTGGAGCAGTGGCCCTTTAAACCGCAGAGACCCGGGCGCCCTAAGGAGCGGGGCCGCGCGCGCCGGGACAACACAGACGGGGAACGGGTCAGGTACGGGAGCCGAGATGTGCATCGCGAGCGGGCGCGTCCCGCATGGCGAATCGCATCCCGGCTGGGAGTAGTATCGCAGCGCACCCGGTCAGCAGGTCTGACCGGGGCGCTGCGAATGAGAGAACGCTGCGAGCGCTCCGGGGAGGAGCGGGGACCCGGAGCGCTCGGCGTAACAATACTCCAGCTGATTAACACTTTCCCTTTCAAGCCTAATTAAGGATACCTATTGTTCTTAGGAGAAACCTCACGTGAGACCTATAACTGTAGAATATAAATCCAAATATACTGAGACCCTATAATATCTGTGTTGTTGTAGTAATATTTGGGGGTACCCCTTACAGACACATTGTATCAACTTATGCCCCTTATGTATAAGGCCAATACTACTGCATGTTGACATCAATAAGTGGACAGGAGTGCTATTTAAAATCCAAACACACTGCTACATCCTACATGTTTCACCACTATGCGTGGCTTCATCAAGGATGACACGAACAGACAGAGTTACTATGCCTGGCTTACAGTGCTCTTCTAGGTGTCCAAACAGCTCTTGATATACAACCCAAGGATGATGACAACATTGATTACAAATGTGCATAGGGACCAAGCAGAATAATGCAGATGGACTAGCAATCCAAGGATGATGACAACATACGGTGGGGCAAAAAAAGTATTTAGTCAGCCACCAATTGTGCAAGTTCTCCCACTTAAAAGATGAGAGGCCTGTCATTTTCATCATAGGTATACCTCAACTATGAGAGACATAATGAGAAAAAAATCCATAAAATCACATTGTCTGATTTTTAAACAATTTATTTGTAAATTTTAGTGGAAAATAAGTATTGGGTCACCTACAAACAAGCAAGATTTCTGGCTCTCACAGACCTGTAACTTCTTCTTTAAGAGTCTCCTCTGTCCTCCACTCGTTACCTGTATTAATGGCACCTGTTTGAACTTATCAGTATAAAAGACACCTGTCCACAACCTCACACATTCACACTCCAAACTCCACTATGGCCTAGACCAAAGAGCTGTCGAAGATCACCAGAAACAATATTGTAGACCTGCACCAGGCTGGGAAGACCTGCAGAGAGCAGGGACCAAAGTAACAAAGGCCACCATCAGTAACACACTACGCCACCAGGGACTCATGCAGTGCCAGATGTGTCCTAGTACTTAACCCCTTCCCTCTTTGGCGATATTTCATTTTTGCACTTTTGTTTTTTCCTCCTCTAAAAAACAGAACACTTTCAATTTTCCACCTAAAAATCCATATGATGGCTTGTTCTTTGCGCCAAAAGTAATTTCACTACAAAATCTACGACAAAACCAGAAAAAAATTATCTGTGGGGCAAAATAAAAAAAAAAAGCCATTTTGTAATTTTTAGATGCTTCTGTTTCTACACAGTGCAGTTTTCGGTAAAAATTGCACCTTATTTTTATTCTGTAGGTCCATACGGTCGCAAGGATGTATAGAGGTTTGATTTTATTTTACTACAAAAAAAAAATTATAACTACATGCACCAAAATTAATATGTTGAAAAATGTCCTCTTCTGACCCCTATATCTTATTTATTTTTCCGTATAAGGGGCAGTATGAGGACTCATTTTTTGCGCGGTGATCTGAAGTTTTTATCGGTATCATTTTTTTTATGATTGGACTTTTTGATCACTCTTTATAAAAAATTTTATGGTATAAAAAATGACCAAAAATACACTATTTTGGACTTTGGATTTTTTTTACGTGTACACCATTGAACGTGTGGTTTCATTAACTATATATTTTTATAGTTCGGACATTTATGCACGCGGTGATACCACACGTTTATTTTTATTTACACAGTTTTTTTTTTTTAAATGGGAAAATGGGGATGATTTCAAATTTTTATTAGGGAAGGGGTTAAATAACATTTATTAATACTTTTATTTTCACTTTTTTTCTTGCAATGTTATAGCCCCCATAGGGGACTATAACATTGCACACACTATTTTCCTACACTGATCACTGACATGCAATAGTGTTATTGCCGCTCTACTGCTCCTGCCTGGATCTCAGGCACGAAGCAGTCATTCAGTGATTGGACAGAGAGGAGGCAGGTGGGGAACCTCCTCACGTCCTGCAAGCTGTTCAGGATGCCGCCATTTCACCACGGTGGTCCCGAACATCACCACTGAGCTAACTGGCAATGTTTACTTTCGATTTAGACGATGCGATCAAGTTTGATCGCCGCATCTAAAGGGTTAATGCCGGATATAAGCCCGATCGGTGATGCCCGGCATTAGCCATGGGTCCTGGTTGCCTATAGCATCATACCTTGGGGAGACGCAGATGGACGTTAATAAACATTCATTTGCGGCAAGGGGTTAAGCCAGTACATGCCCAGGCCCGTCTGAAGTTTGATAGAGAGCATTTGGATGATCCAGAAGAGGATTGGGAGAATGGCATATGGTCAAATGAAACAAAAGTAGAACTTTTTGGTAAAAACTCAACTCGTAGTGTTTGGAGGAGAAAGAATGCTGAGTTGCATCCAAAGAACACCATACCTACTGTGAAGCATGGGGGTAATGACATCATAGTTTGGGGCTGTTTTTCTGCTAAGGTACCAAGACGACTAATCCAAGTAAAGGTAAAAATTAATGGGCCCTTGTATCGTGGGATTTTGTGTGAAAACCTCCTTCCATCAGCAAGGGCGTTGAAGATGAAACGTGGCTGGGTCTTTCAGCATGACAATGACCCCAAATACACCGCCCAGGCAATGAAGGAGTTGCTTTGTAAGAAGCATTTCAAGGTCCTGGAATGGCCTAGCCAGTCTCCAGATCTTAACCCTATAGAAAACCTTTGGAGGGAGTTGAAAGTCTGTGTTGCCCAGCGACAGCCCCAAAACATCACTGCTCTAGAGGAGATCTGCATGGAGTAATGTGCCAAAATACCAGCAACAGTGTGTGAAAACCTTACAGAAAACGTTTGACCTCTGTCATTGCCAACAAAGGATATGTAACAAAGTATTGAGATGAACTTTTGTTATTTTCCACCATAATTTGCAAATAAATTCTTTAAAAATCAGACAATGTGATTTTATGGATTTTTTTTTCTCATTGTCTCTCATAGTTGAGGTATACCTATGATGAAAATTACAGGCCTCTCTCATCTTTTTAAGTGGGAGAACTTGCACAATTGGTGGTTGACTAAATACTTTTTGTCCCACTGTAACTCAGGATCAGTACAGGATAAAAGTCACTGACACAAGGACGATTCGCTATTTGGAGAGTCCACCTGCTCAAAGATGGGTACAGAGGTAGCTACATAATCAGCATCACCAAAGTATAAACCTCTGATCAAATCATACTGATTATAAAACATAACCTTTATCCAGTCTCAAAAATAAAAATGGACAAATACAGACCACAATAGCAACTAAATGTGTGTAAATAGTGTATAACATTGCAAAAAAAAATCCCCACAAGGGTTCACATATTTTGGAGCAAAAGACAGAGGGGGTTGATATAGATATAGATAATAGATAGATATTGGGTATAATTAATGTAGAAACTGATATGATATCCCTATGATCATAAGATGGGTCATATATTGGACCTCTGTGTAGTGAGAAAGGAGCCAGGGATAGAGTGCCCTCTAGATCTAGTCACCTCCCTTCCCTCTGACTCTGCCTTTTGAGGGACCCACCTCTTTAACATGGTGGTTTAACCACAGTGTCGTTCCCTGACCTAGGTAAGTGAGGGAGAAAATAATAACCAGAGGAAAGGCAGACCTAGATATCACATGAAAAAATGTCCACAATCTATGAAACCGACCAAAATGAACAAAATAACTAACCACATGTGTCAAACTGTGATTAAAACAACAATAGCACCCTGGCCAGCAAGATGTCAGAAGCCAAAATGCTATCAAAACCAGTTGGTTCCAAATTACTGTTCCAACGTGTTTTCCCCTTCCGTTTAAAGGCGGGTTCATCAGGGAACCAAAGCATAATTAGTTAAAAATGCAAGGGGGAAGTGGCTGTAATATTGACACATTAAACAATGATACCATACCAACAACTAAAAGAACAAGCTAATGATCTTATCAATTGACACTATGGTCTAAAACCTGATACTGATAGCTGATTACCAAAAGTGGACGTCTAACCTTATGGAAAATTCCCAAGATTCTCCAGATTTATGGTTAGCGCTAAAATTCTTGATGACAGACTTTCAATCCAGTATATCCGCTAACCATCAAAACATTAGGTTCGGCATTAAACATGATAATTCCGAATCTCACAGATAATAGTATATACTTAAAGGTGCAGTAGCTTTTTGACCTATACTTCCTAACCCCTTAAATAGGCACTGTCAGATACAAAAACATTTGACATGTTGTAAAGCATGCAAAACCAATAGGTTTTGCTATTGCTTTCATTAGAAAATTTTCAGTATTTCATACTGAAAAAGCCAGTCAAACAACTGCCCCCCCCCCTGCCTGCTTGGACACATACTAGTATGCTAGTCCTGCTGTGTCCCTGCATCATCACCTACGTCATGGACACACTTCCTTGATTGACAGCTGTGAGCGCAGAGCTCACAGCTGGAGGAAAAATCCTCCCACTGTCAGCTTGTGTCCCGCTACTGTCAGTGAGGACAAGCTGGGAGTTGTAGTTTTGCTAATGCTAGGGGAGATGTGAGCAGACAACATACTGAGGGAGGGGGGCGGAGACCTGCAGTGAGTTCACACCCCCTCCCTCTGAGAGGAATTCAGAATAGTGAGCTGAATTAAAAGTGTAATAAAAAAAACAAATAAAGGTGCCAGACACATAAAAATTAGATGTACATGGTCAGGATTAGGTACTGAGTGATATATTAAAAAAAATATTTTTTTGTTGGATCTGATGGGTATGTTTTAAGGACTCAGACAAGGACTCAACCTTCTAAAAACCATAACTCTTTTATATTTTCATCCACAGACTAGTATCCAGGCTTGTTTTTTGTGCAACCAGTTTTCCTTTGTAATGACATCACTCATTTTACCATAAAATGTATGGCGCAACAAAAAAATACTATTTGTGTGGGGAAATTGATAAGAAAACCGCACTTTTGCAAATTATGGAAGGTTTTTGTTTTCACGCTGTACACTTTATGGTAAAATAGACATGTTTTCTTTATTTTGTGGGTCAATACAATTACAATGATACCATGATTACATCCTTTTCTATCATTGTACCATTTAAAAAAACATTATTTTAATCAAATTACTTTGTTTAAAATCCCTCTTTTTTGGTGACGTATAACTTTTTATTTTTCCGTATAAGTGGCGGTATGAGGGCTAAATTTTTTGCGCTGAGATCTTTACTCTTTATTGATACTACATTTGCATATGTACAACTTTTAATACATTTTTTATCAATTTTTTGGGGGAATAAAATGTTATCAAAAAGCATTAATATAAAACTTTTTTTTACGCTCATGTTGTTCACCGTAGGGGATCATTAACATTATATTTTAATATTTCGGATATTTACACATGCGGCAATACCAAATATGTGGTAAAATGGGGAAAGGGCATTTACATTTTTATTCAATTTTTTCTTTTTTTTCTTTTTTTTCTTTTTTTTTCACACTATAATAGTCCCCATAGGGGACTATCTACAGCCCATCACATGATTGCTAATACTGTTCAGTGCTATGCATAGGGCATAGCACTGATCAGTATTATCGGCTATCTCCTGCTCTGGTCTGCTCGATCTCAGACCAAAGCAGAAGACACCGGTAGACGGACGGAGGCAGGTGAAGGGACCTCTGTCCGCCATTATGGACGATCAGCTCCCCGCTGCAGCACTGCGGGCAATCCGATCATCCATTTTAGTGACCGAACTGCCGCTGATGCCGTCATCTGTATTGATCTCAGCATCTGTGGGATTAACGGTGGACATTGCGATCGCAGATGTCAGCCATTTCCGGCCGGTCCCTGGCTGCTATCATGTAATGATGTAATGAGACATGTGACCTTGTATTTGGTTATTTTAACTGCATGTTGTTTTCTGGAACTCAGTCTACAATTAAGCACCTGACGGTGCAAAATGCGTCAGCAATTCCATATCTGTATTGTGACTCCTTTCCAAGCATCAATAAAGCAAGTTTTATATGCACATCTTGTGCCTGACGTTCTTTGTTTGGATTAATTAACTTTATGTTGGCATCATAAAGTTGACATGTTTTTACTTTTTGAAGACATCAGAGGGCTTCAAAGTATGGCAGCAATTTTCAAATTTTTCACGAAAATTTAAAAATCAGAATTTTTCAGGGACCAGTTAAATTTTGAATTGAATATGAGGATCTTTATGTTGGAAATCCCCTATAATGGACCCCATTAGGAAATCTGCTCCCCTCAACGTATTCAAAATGACATTCAAAAAGTTTTTTAACCGTTTAGGTTTCACAGGAATAGCAGCAAAATCTAAATCTAAATTATTTACACTAATATGTTATTGTAGCCCATTTTTTAATTTTTTTTATTTATAAGGGCTAAAAGGTAAAAATGCCCCCCAAAACTTGTAATTAATTTTCTCTTGAGCAAGTAAATACCTCATATGTGGATGTAAAGTGCTCTTTGGGTGCACTAGAGGGCTCAGAAGGGAAGGAGCAACAATGGCATTTTGGAGAGTGAATTTTGCTGAATTGGTTTTTAGGGGGCATGTCAAATTTAGGAAGCCCCCATGATGCCACAACAGCATCAAGGAACGTAACAAGGGGTAAATCGAGTCTTTATACCCCACAGGTGATTGACAAACTTTTCTTAAAGTGGGACGTGAAAATGGAAAACTAGATTTTTAATACAAAGTTTTCATTTTTACAAGGGATTGTAGGAGAAAAAGCCCTCAAAAAATTTGTAACCCCATTTCTTCTGAGTAAAGAAATACCCCATATGTGGATATAAAGTGCTCTGCGGGCGAACTACAATGCTCAGAAGAGGAGGAGTGCCATTGGGCTTTTGGAGAGAGAATTTGGTTGGAATAAAAGTCGAGGGGGGCCATGTGCGTTTACAAAGCCTCCATGGTGCCAGAACAGTGGACCCCCCCACATGTGACACCATTATGGAAACTACACTTCTCACGGAATGTAATAAGGGGTGCAGTGAGCATTTACACCCCACTGGGATTTGACAGATCTTTGGAACAGTGGGCTGTGCAAATGAAAAATAAAATATTTCATTTTTATGGACAACTGTTCAAAACATCTGTCAGACACCTGTGGGGTATAAATGCTCACTGTACCCCTTGTTACATTCTGTGAGGGGTGTAGTTTCCAAAATGGGGTCACATATGGGGGGGGGGGTCCACTCTTCAGGCATCATGGGGGCTTTGTAAAAGCACATGACCTTCAATTCCAGCCTAATTCTCTCTCCAAAAGCTCAATGGCGCTCCTTCTCTTCTGAGCATTGCAGTTTGCCAGCAGAGCACTTTACATCCACATATGGGATATTTCCTGCCTCAGAAGAATTGGTGTTACAAATTTTGGGAGGATTTTTTCCTATTACCCCTTGTGAAAATGAAAAATATTGGGTAACACCAGCATTTCAGGGGAAAAAAAACAAATTTTTAATTTTCACGTCCAACTTTAACGAAAATTTGTCAAAGACTTGTGGGGTGTTAAGGCTCACTATACCCCTTGTTATGTTCCTTAAGGGGTGTAGTTTCCAAAATGGGGTCACCACATGTGTTTTTTGTTTTTTTGCGTTCATGCCAGAACTGCTGTAACTATCAGCTACCTCTGTGCAAATCACCAATTTAGGCATCAAATGTACATGGCACTCTCTCACTCCTTAGCCTTGTTGTGCATCTGCAGAGCATTTTACGTCCACATATGGGGTATTTCCATATTCGGAAGAAATTGCGTTACAAAATTTGGGGTCTTTTTCTCCTTTTACCTCTTTGGAAAATGAAAAGTATGGGGCAACACTTTTTATTTTTTTACACTAACATGCTGGTGTAGCCCCTAACTTTTCAAGGGGTAAAAGGAGAAAAATACGGAAAGTACGGAAAAACCCCATATGTGGCACTAAATTGTTGCCTTGAAATACAACAGGGCTCTGAAGTGAGAGAGTGCCATGTGCATTTGAGGCCTAAATTAGGAATTTGCAATAGGGGCGGACCCAGATACAAGGATGAGGCTTGTCTCCACCAAAACCCTACTGCAGTGTTTCCCAAACAGGTTGCCTCCAGCTGTTGCAAAACTCCCAGCCTGCCAGGAAAGTCAACAGCAGTCCGGCAATACTGGGAATTGTTGTTTTGCAACAGCTGGAGGCTCTGTTTAGGAAACACTGCTGTATGAGATGTTTTTCATTTTTATTGGTGGGGGGGGGACGTGTAAGGGTGTGTATGCAGTGTTTTACTTTTTATTTTGTGTTAGTGTAGTGTAGTGTTTTTTGGGTACATTCACACAGGCAGGGGTTCACAGTGAGTTTTCTGCTGGGAGTTTGAGCTGCGGCAGAAAATTTGCCGCCACTCAGACTTGTAGAAGGAAACCCACTGTACACCCCCACCCGTGTGAATTTACCCTGTACCTTCAGCAGTTGCAAAACTACAACTCTCAGAATGCACTGAGAGACCGTACATGCTGGGAGTTGTAGTTTTGCAACAGCTGTAGGCACACTTGTGGGGAAACAGGAAACAGTCTCTAGCTCAGTGATCCACAGCTGTGCCTACAGCTGTTGCAAAACTACAACTCCCAGCATCCACTGACAGCCGAAAGGCATGCTAGGAGTTGTAGTTATGCCAAAAATGGGAAAGAACAGTTTGGAGACCGCTAAGCAGAGGTCTACAAACTGTAGCCCTCCAGATGTTGCAAAACTACAACTCCAAGCATGCCCAGACTGTCCAGGCATGCTGGGAGTTGTAGTTCTGCAACATCTGAAGGGCCAGATATTGCAGAACTACACCGCTCAGCATCCCTGACTGTCTGGGCATGCTGTGAATTGTAGTTTTGCAATATCTGGAGGGCTACAGTTTGGAGACCACTACACAGGCCATGCTCTCCCCTCGCTGCACTTGTCCCCCCCCCCCCCCGCTCTGCCCAGACTTCAATCGGTGGGCAGAGCAGGGAAATTAACTTTAACCCCTCCACCCCACACTGCCATTGGTCGGTCAGTCCTGATCGACCAATGGCAGGGAATAGGAGGTGGTGGCACCCCGGCCACATCGCTCCTATCCTTTAGCATCACTCATATTATCTGGGCGATCAGGACCAGTGATCCAATTGGCCTGGTATTGCTGCAAAACGCCAGTCTGAATTGACATGGGGGGGTCTCAGGACCCGCCTAGGTATTACCAAGGGATGCCTGCTGATAGATATCAGCAGTCATCCCGGTCCGATCACCGCCCAGTGAGCGGGGCGTACAGTTACGTCCTCCGTCCTTAAGTACCAGGACGCGAGGGTGTACCTGTACGCTCTCCATCCCCACCAGGTTAAAATACATCCACAGGTGTGTCTCTAATTAATTGATATATTGCCAATAAATCAGAAGCTTCTAAAGACATGACATCATCAAATGGGCTGTCCCAAATTGTTTAAAGGCATAGTAATCCTAGTTTATGTAAACTTTTCACTTAGCAGAAAGTAATAAAAATGCCTCTCTCCCATTATTCTGCATTTGGCAAATATCAATAATTTCGGTAATCCTAACTGACCTAAAAATGGTTAGGTTTATTCTCATTTCATGTCAGATAGTGAGGAACAACATGCATATGTGTCTGTACATGATGGCTGCTCATTTTTCCTTTTTGACACCCCACTTGCTCATGCTCTCTCTGATATTCAATGAGAAGGGTATTTGGAACTAAATACACTATACGTTATTAAGGTACAGAATAAAAAAAAAAACAAAGACAAATATTAAATACAATGTATAAGTCTGTGTAGTACTAACTTGGAGGCATGCCTAAAAATGTTGAAGTAAATTTAAAGTCTTAAATTTATACACCTACCATTTAAGTCAAGTATCATAATGATAATCAAAATGAAATTAAAAGTTTGCAAATGCTGACATAGCTGCTTATAAGTCTATAGACAGTGTAAAATACCTGTAACCACTCTGTGTATGACCTGCCTGTATTTGTTCTAATGTTCTTTTAAGACCTTGCAAATCCTAATAGTTGTAATTGTTGTTTTGTGTAAGTCACCTGTCATAAAGGCCTAATATTTGTGTGCAAACAGGAATTGTAAATTACAGTCGGCTTGTATAATAAGCGTGTCTCGCACTCCTACTCATCAGGGGACTGAAGCTTGTCACTAACATACAGATTTGCTATTGACACTTTTCTCCGTTTTGTGTTCTCAATCTATCAAAAGTTACGAAGCAGACAAGACACATATCCCCTCCACAGCAACACACACAGCAATTTGTCAATTAAAGTGCAATTTGCAGTCAGCAAATACTAATTATGCTCCAGAAAATTTGTGTATGATTGAAGATCGGAAAATGTTTAGACAGAAGTTCACATCAAATCTGATTACCCATATTTTCGCTGTGAATACATTTATTTAAGAATAAATATGTTCTATCAATTAACAGCATAACATCTGGGGCATTAAAGTGAAAATTAACGTCATTAGGTTTTCCTGTTCCTAATTACTGTAATTCTTACATTTTAGATGAAAATGCAAAGTTAGTGATTTTGCAATAATTCACTAAAGAGCTATTCTGTTCCCCATAGATTGCAGAACAGCAGCATTGCTTACTGGCTATAATTACATATTTTATTAGAAACAATTTATTTATCTTGCCATTTAAATCTCATGTTCTTTTTGTATCTGAAACCCCACTATGCACTGCAGTATATTTCCAATGCTGTCTTGGTTGGGTGTGACCAATAGTTGTGCTCATCCCTATCTACCTGATTCATCATGAAAATAATACCAGAACTAAAGTAAACATTGGCATTTGGGCATATTTCAAAAATATCTGGGCAGTATACAACATAGTCAGAGTCTGTGTTGTGTACATCAACATCCACCGTGCACCATGCTTTGTACAACAAATTCTGTGAACTTTTTCTAAAATACAGTGAGCCAGTGATTAAAAAATTTAGGGAATGTTGTATGAACAGTGGTCCCTCAACTTACAATAATAATTGGTTCCAGGATGACCATTTATGTTGAGACTAGGGATGAGCGAATCGAATCTGACTAATTCATTACGAATTTCAGGAAAAATTTGATTCACAATGAATGCAAATATCGCCGCGATTCAATCACGCAAATCACTTCATTAAACTCCATTTAGTGCGGTCCAGGCTCCAGGGCATCTAAAATTCCACATGTGAGGAAATGGGGCAAGGAATCCTGGGAAGGTGGGAACAAGGGTAGGCAGGATGACCCTTAATCTCATGCAGCATGCAGCCTATCAGTAGCCAGCCACCCCTGTGATGTCACAGCCTTATATAATCGGCAGCTATCTTGCGGCCAGTCACTTCAGCCTTTTATTGCAGAGAGATAGAGAGGGACAGACAGTGCTGTGTGTTGCGTGGAAAATAATTTTTCCAGCACCGAATCACCTCCCAGTCACATCAGCGCTCTATTACAGAGAGGGACAGAGAGCAGTGTGTGTTGCACAGAACAGCAGCAATTCACCTCAATCGGACCGGGATCCCTGCTGAAATCATTCAGCAGGCATCCCGTGCAAACGCCCAGGGGGCGATTGGGGAAAATCGCAAGTGAATTCACACTTGCGATTTGCACGATTCTGGATCATTACCAGTCTATGGTGACCCGATGACCCGGAATATAAGGGGGATCGCGGTTGTCTAAGACACTTACGATCCCCCTGAAGGGATAGGAGTGAGGTGGCAGGGGTGCCACCCCTCCTATCCCTGCTATTGGTCGCCAGAAGCGACGACTAATAGCAGATCTGGGGCGGGGGGGGGGGGGTTAACTTTCATTTTCCCCATCCTGCCCACCCACAATAGGCGGGGCAGGATGGGGAAACCGACAGGGACCGGCGCCGAAGATCCACTTACCCTACGGAAGCCGATGAGTTTCCTAGCAACATCTGGAGAGTACAGTGGTCTCTAACTGTAGCCCTCCAGATGTTGCAAAACCACAACTCCCAGCATGCCCAGACAGCTGTTTGGGCATGCTGGAATATGTAGTTTTGCAACAGCTGGTGGGCTACAGTTTGAGACCACTATACAGTGGTCTCTAAACTGTATCCCTCCAGATCTTGCAAAACTACAACTCCTAGCATGCCCAAACAGCTGTTTGCTGTCTGGGCATGCTGGGATTTGTAGTTCTGCAACATCTAGAGGGCCACAGTTTCGAGATCGCTTTGCAGTGTTCTCTAAAACTGTATCCCTCCAGATGTTGCAAAACTGCAAATCCCAGCATGCCCAAACAGCTGTCTCGGCATGCTGGGAGTTGTAGTTGCATACCTCCAGCTGTTGCATAACTACATCTCCCAGCATGCCCTTCGGTGATCAGTACATGCTGGGAGTTGTAGTTTTGCAACAGCTGGAGTCACACTGGTTGGAAAATACTGAGTTAGGTAACAGAAGTACAAAAGTACAACTCCCAGCATACACGGTCTGTCAGTACATGCTGGGAGTTGTAGTTTTGAAACAGCTGGAGGTTTGCCCCCCCATGTGAATGTACAGGGTACATTCACACAGGCAGGTTTACAGTAAGTTTCCTGCTTCAAGTTTGGGCTGCGGCAAATTTTTCGCCTCAGCGCAAACTCCTAGCGGGAAACTCACCATAACACGCCAGTGCGAATGTACCCTAAAAACATTACACTACACTACACCAACACAAAATAAAGGGTAAAACACAACATATACACCCCCTTACACTGTCCCCCCCCCCCCCCCCAATAAAAATGAAAAACGTATTGTATGGCGGTGTTTCCAAAACGAAGCCTCCAGCTGTTGAAAAACAGCAACTCCCAGCATTTCCGGATAGCCACTGACTGTCCAGGCATGCTGGAAATTTAGCAACAGCTGGAGGCACCCTATTTGGGAATCACTGGCGTAGAATACCCCAATGTCCACCCCTATGCAATCCCTAATTAAGTCCTCAAATGTGCATGGAGCTCTCTCACTTCGGAGCCCTGTCGTATTTCAAGGAAACAGTTTAGGGCCACATATGGGGTATTCCCATACTCGCGAGAAATTGCACTACAAATTTTGGGGTGCTTTTTCTCCTTTTACCCCTTATGAAAAGGAAAAGTTGGGGGCTACACCAGCTTGTTAGTGTAAAAAAATAAAAATGTTTACACTAACATGCTGGTGTTGCCCCATACTTTTAATTTTATAAGCTTTAAAAGGGAAAACAAATACCCCCAAAATTTGTAACGCAATTTCTCCTGAGTACGGAAATACCCAATATGTGGGCGTAATATGCTCTGTGGGTGCACAACAAGGCTCAGGAATGAGAGTGCACTATGTACATTTAGGCCTAAATTGGTGATTTGCACAGGGGTGGCTGATTTTACAGCGGTTCTGACTTAAACACAAAAAAAGAAATACCCACATGTGACCCCATTTTGGAAACTACACACCTCACTGAACGTAACAAGGGGTATTGTGAGCCTTAACACCCCACAGATGTTTAATGAAAATTCTTCAAATAAAAAAAAAATAATAATAATTCACTAAAATGCTGGTATTACCATAAATTTTTAATTTTCACAAGGGAAAATAGGAAAAAAAGCCCCAAAATTTGTAACCTCATTTCTTCTGAGTAAGAACATACCCCATGTGTGGATGTAAAGTGCTCTGCGGGCAAATTACAGGGCTCAGAAGAGAAGGAGCGCTATTGGGCTTTTGAAGAGAAAATGTGTCCGGAATTGAAGGCCACGTGTGTTTACAAAGCTCCCATAGTGCCAGAACAATGGACCCCCCCACATGTGACACCATTTTAGAAACTACACCCCTCACGTAATGTAATAAGGGGTACAGTGAGCATTTACGCCCCACAGTTGTCTGACAGATTTTTGGAACAGTGGTCCGTGAAAATGAAAAATTTTATTTTTCATTTGCACAGCACACTGTTCCAAAGATCTGTCAAACTCCAGTGTAAATACTCACTGCATCCCTTATTAAATTCTTTGAGGGGTGTATTTTCCAAAATAGGGTTACATGTGGGGGGGGGGGGGTCCAGCACGGGGGACATTGTAAATGCACATAGCCCCTAACTTCCATTCTAAACCATTTTTTTCCCAAAAGCTCAATGGCACTCCTCCTCTTTGTAGTGTGCCAGCAGAACACTTGACATCCACACATGGGGTATTTCCATACTCAGAAGAGATGGGGTTACAAATTTTGGGGGGAATTTTGTCCTATTATCCCTTGTAAAAATTTTACATTTGAGGGAAAACGAGCATTTTAGTAAAAAAAAAAAAAAAAAAAAATCATTTACACATCCAACTTTAACGAAAAGTCGTCAAACACCTGTGGGGTGTTAAGGCTCACTGGACCCCTTGTTACGTGCCTTGAGGGGTGTAGTTTCCAAAATAGTATGCCATGTGTTTTTTTGCTGTCCTGGCACCATAGTGGCTTCCTAAATGGGACATGCCCCCCAAAACCATTTCAGAAAAACTCACTCTCCAAAATCCCACTGTTGCTCCTTCCCTTCTGAGCCCTCTACTGCGCCCCCCGAACACTTGACATACACATATGAGGTACTTACTTACTCAAGAGAAATTGGGTTACACATTTTAGGAAGATTTCTCTCCTTTTACCCCTTGTAAAAATTCAATTACTGGGTCTACAAGAACATGCCAGTGTAAAAATGAAGATTTTTAATTTTCTCCTTCAATTTGCTGCTATTCTTGTTAAACACCTAAAGGGTTAACAAACCTTTTGAATGTAATTTTGAATACTATGAGGGGTGCAGTATTTATAATGGGGTAAAACATGTCAACTGTAAGATGGAAACATAAAGTAGACATATTGTATATGTGAATAAATATATAATTTATTTGGAATATTCATTTTCCTTATAAGCAGAGAGCTTCAAAGTAAAAAAAAAATGCTAAATTTTTAATTTCTTTATCAAATTTTGGAATTTTTCACCAAGAAATGATGCAAGTATCGACAAAATTTTACCACTAACATAAAGTAGAATATGTCAGGAAAAAACTATTTTGGAATCAGAATGAAAGGTAAAAGCATCCCAGAGTTATTAATGTTTAAAGTGACAGTGGTCAGATGTGCAAAAAATGGCTGGGTCCTACAGTGAAAATTGGCTGGGTCCTTAAGGGGTTAAAGTCCTAGATACTGTGAAAGGCCAGGCAAAAGTACACAGTGGCTGGTGTTGTACACAAATACTTTTTTAAGCGTACTGGAGGGCATTGTCCTCAGAGTTCCCCTCACTCAGATTTTTGCAGCAAACTGTTGCAGAAATTTCTACAACTTATACTGCCCCCCTTTTAAATCCACCCTTGATGACCTTGTCACATATACTACTACCTCTCTTTTGATAGCACTTTTATCACAGGTTTTAGTGCTTTTTGAAGTTTGTGTTTTTTGCACTTGTATGTTCTGTAATCAGGGCTGTAGCTCTGATGAGGTGAGTGGTTTTCAAGGGGGGTCCAGCACACATTACACTGAGGCATTGATTCCCAACCAGGGCGCCAGGACACTCTGGTCGTAAATATGGTGCTGACAATATTTTTATTTTTTTGCTCAGGCCTGCGCACTTGTGAGTCACAGGCATGCAGGCCAGGCGAGAGGGAAGTCTGTGTGCAGTGCCGGGACGGGACGGATGATGCTGCAGCTCCAATCCTCGTGTATCTTCCCTCATCTGTGGAGCAGCTCTGGATTCTCCCTTGTCCCTCAGCAGAAGAATGGAGTGAAGGAGCAGGGGCAGCCCTGACAGAGGCCTACTCACCTTTAGGTAGTGCACCCCCACCCTTCTTTCACTCCTCTACAACTCTCTGTCACCCCTCGTAACCTCTCTGTAACCCCTGGACACCCCTCTGTTATCCTGTACACCCTTCTGTCACCCCTTTACACCCTTCTGTCACCCCTCTAAAAGCCTCTGTCACCCTTGTACACCCTACTGTCACTCCATACACCCCTCTGTCACCCGTCTACACCACTGTATGCCACTCTGTCACCCATGTACACCCTTCTACACTGCTGTCTCCCATGTACACCCCCTCTGTTACTGTGTGGGGTAATGTAGGAGGCATTGTATGTGCTTGTTAGGGGGCTGGAGGCATTTGAGTGAGGCTTTAAACATTGGGGGAGATTTATCAAAACCTGTGCAAAGAAAAGTTGCCCATAGCAACCAATCAGATTTATTTCATTTAGCAAAGGCTTTGTTAACAATAAAAGAAGCAAGCTGGTTGGTTGCTATGGGCAACTTTTCCTCTGTGCAGGTTTTGATAAATCTCCCCCCTTGTGCGTTGTGGGGAGGCTGGTGGCATTGTGTTTGGAGGGGGATGGAGTCATTTATAGGGAAAAGGGGAGGATAGTGCTGGAAAAATGCAGAGCCTAATACCAAGCCAAAATGGGGGGGGGGGGGGGGGGTACAATTTTCTTTTCTCGCCTCAGGAGCAAAAAAAGCTAGCTACAGCTCTGTCTGTAATGCACATCATATAACAATTTTTAGCACTTATCTGATCGCTGTTATTTTCTGTTCTCTCCTTAGGAGCAAAAAGAGCTAGCTACAGCTCTGTCTGTAGTGCACATCATATAACAATTTTTAGCACTTATCTGATTGCTGTTATTTTCTGTTCTCACCTCAGGAGCAAAAAGCCTCTTCTCGCCTCTGTATTGCAGTTCAACCCCAACGTATCAGTTTGTTTGTTTTTGCAGTGAAACGGAAACCCTTTCAATATATCTCTGCTTTTAACTACAGTGCCTTCATGGATGTATACTGCCTGCACCACTAGCAGCATGAAACCCCAAAAGATTCCATTGTTACTAACAGCTATGTTATAGTTTACTTTGCTACAGTTTCAGAGCAAAACAGAATTTAAAACTGAGCAGTTGCACCAGCTGAAGTGTCAGGCTAGGTTTCCACTTTTTTTGTTTTTGTTTTTACACCTAAAAAAAAAACGCCAGCAAAAACGCCAGGAAAATTGGCACAGCTTTTTCCTGCTTTTTGGCAGTTTTCCTGGTGTGTGGAAACAGACAAATTTGTCCCCTGTGGCAGTTTTTTCACTGCCTTCAGGGTACCATTCTGTGGGTCGAATGCTGATCGGCCGGCCCACAGAGTGTAAGGAGATGAGGAGCAATGTATAGCATCACTACTCACCTTCCCCAGCCGTATAGTATACAGGGGTGTATAGTGTATCCATGTATACTGTACAGGAGCCGGGAATCCCATCACTATACTGACAGGACTCCCTGCTCCTATAGCCCCTTTAGGCGGTATACACTATATACAGCTATCTATAGTCTGCTTACATCCCTCGCTCCCTTTCCCCGCCAGGTCCATATAACTCTGCCCCCTAGTGATGACGTCATTAGGGGCGGCGCTACAGACGGGAGCCAGGCTGGTAAGTCTGAGGCTCTGTTCACATTGTACGTTTTGTATAATGTCAACAGACCCTTCTGCCAGTGTCTTTCCAGACAGGAAGACTCCAGCTGTGAGTTGTAATTTTGCAACAATTGTAGGCTCTCTGTTTGGGAAGACATTGCATTATGGGCACTCTCCCCAGCGGTGAGTGCCAAAAAAAGTCCTAACCCATTTTTTGTGTTTCTTTTTTCTTCACTGTGGGGAGTGTTTTTTAAAAGAAAACTTTTTTCCAATGTGTTGTTTTTTTTAAATAGAATTTTCAGGCTTAGTAGTGGAAGCCGTCTTATTGACGGAGTTCATTACTAAGCCGAGGCTTAGCGTTAGCCCCAAAAACAGCTAGCGCTAACCCTAGGCTTCCCTGAATTTTTATTCTACGCCAGGTACCAGCAACAGCTTCATGTTACCAGGGTGGGCGAGCACCATTCTTACTGGCCCTCCCCAGCCTAAATAATGCCAGCTTATTACCGCCTAGGCCCAGGAGCTCCATTTGTGACTCTCTGGACCTGTTGGTACCGGCTCTTTCCGGTACCCCTATGGCAGTGGATACCAGGGTAATAATTGGGGGTTAGCGCTAGCTGTTTTGGGGGCTATCGTTAAGCCCCGGCTTAGTAATGGATTCCGTCAATAAGATGGCTCCCACTATCAAGCCTGAAAATTCAATAAAAAATAAAAAAAACACGACACATTGGAAAAATTATTTTATTTTAAAAAGCACTCCCCCAGAACCCTTGTTAGCCATTTTTTTTAAAGAAAAAAAATCCAGTTCATCCACAGTAGTCCTCCGAATCCACCGTAATCCTCTGCATACACGGATCTGAAATGAGAAGAAAAAAAAATGGTTAGTACATTTTTGGCGCTCTCCACTGGGGCAAGAGCCCATATTGCAATGTCTTCCCAAACAGAGAACCTACAATTGTTGCAAAACTACAACTCCCAGCAGAGCCTCAGACTTACCAGCCTGGCTCCTGTCTGAAGCTCCACCCCTAATTATATCATCATTAGGGGGCAGAGCTACACGGACCCATCCGGGACTGGAGGGAGGTAAGGGGACTTCTTTGTCTTCTGTATACACTACTGCCTTTGCACAAGAAGTCGGGACTATTTGGATTATTTGTCCACCACTATTGTTCTTTTACTGCTCTCTCAGCTTCTCCCTGCGGGGTAGAGAGGGATCCCACACCAAAGACCTCCAGCGCTGCAACATGCTACAAACGAACATTACCTTTTCCAGCGGACTATGCAATAACCATCTGTACCGGACATCTTCAAATCTCCTACACCTTCCCCATGCTGTCAGGGCTGAGCGGCATCAATCCGAATCACCGTTAAGCGCCGTTATGCGCATATGACTGTTTTCGCCGGAGCTGGTAAGAGGCACTAAGTGCCTTACTTTGATCTATTTTTCCTCTTGTACTTTGTCCCCGTGCCGTCGGAGTATAGAGGATAGATCTTTCGCGCTACTGCGCATACAAGTATACTCAGTGGGCTCGTAACTGCGAGCCTCCAGCACTGCAAAAACTGTTTATTGGACATATCCTATTACAAACATTGGACTATAAACCCACACCATTGTCCCACCGTTTAAGTGCAATACTATTTTAACGTCATGTTTTAAATGTTTATAACTAACTTTTACCATTCTATTTTAGTGAGCTGTCTGCGGAAAGGGCCCTGCCCCAGACCTCACAGTATTATTCAATAAATGTAATTATATTTTATATCGTATTTTCCTATTATCAGACACTTCCTTTCTTTCTTTTTTATTTATCTCTATTTATTCTGCCTTATTCTAAATTTTCTTCCTAGCCTAGTAGCACTGCTATTTTTGCATTTTTTAACCCCTTAACGACGAGCGCCTTAAATGTACGTCCTGGTGCGTTGGTACTTAACGCACCAGGACGTACATTGATCACAGCCAGGGACCCGCCCGTAATGGCGGACACCCATTGATCCCGCGGATGTCCAACATTAATCCCTCAGATGCCGTGATCAATACAGATCACGGCATCTGCAGCATCGCATTCACTAAAATGGATGATCGGATCGCCCGCAGCGCTGCCGCGGCAATCCGATCATCCTGCATGGCAGCCGGAGGTCCCCTCACCTGCCTCCGCTGCCTTTCCGGCGTCTTCTGCTCTGATCTGCCTTCCCGCAGACCAGAGCAGAAGATGACCGATAACCCTGATCAGTGCTATGTCCTATACATAGCACTGAACAGGATTAGCAATCGAGTGATTGCTATAAATAGTCCCCTATGGGGACTATTAAAGTGTAAAAATAAAAGTAAAAGAAGTATAAAATAAAGCAAAAAAAATTGAAAAACCCCCTCCCCCAATAAAAACATAAATTGTTCCCTTTTCCCTATTTCACCCCCAAAAAGTGTTAAAAAATATTTTATATACATATTTGGTATCACCACGTGTGTAAATATCTGAACTATTAACATAAAATGTTAATGATACCGTACGGTGAACGGCGTGAATGTAAAAATAAAAAAAAGTCCAAAATAGATGCTTTTTTTTAAATAACATTTTATTCCAAATTTTTTTTTTATAAAAAATGGATTAAAAGTTCAATATAAGCAAATATGGTATCAATAAAAAGTATAGATCACGGCGCAAAAATGAGCCCTCATACTGCCGCTTATACGGAAAAATGAAAAAGTTATAGGTCTTCAAAATAGGGGGATTTTAAACATACTAATTTGGTTAAAAAGTTTGCTATTTTTTTTAAGCGCAACAGTAATAGAAAAGTACGTTATCATGGGTATCATTTTAATTGTATTGACCCAAAGAATAAAGAGCCCATGTCATTTTTACAGTAAAGTGTATGGCGTGAAAACAAAACCTTCCAATATTAGCAAAATTGCGTTTTTCCTTTTAATTTCACCACACAAATAGTATTTTTTTGGTTGCACCATACATTTAATGGTACATTGAGTAATGGCATTACAACGGACAATTGTTCGTGCAAAAAACAAGCCCTCATACTAGTCTGTGGATGAAAATATAAAAGAGTTATGATTTTTTGAAAGCGAGGAGGAAAAAACAAAAACGTAAAAATTTAATTGTCTGCGTCCTTAAGGGGTTAAATCATTTTTTAATCCTTTTGGCGTTTTGTCACTCTTTTTCAGCTCCTTGGTGGTTTTTCAAAATCGCAGCATGTTGAGCCTATGGCGTTTTTCTCCCTGAATTCCTAGGCTTTTTTCTCCCATAGAAGTCCATGGGAGTAAAAAAAAGCAAAAAAAAAGCCAAAAAAAAGCCAAAAAAAAGCCATGTGGGTTTTAACTTTGGCATTTTGCAGGCGGTTTTTATTCTTTTTTGGACTTTAGCGATCAAAAAAATTAATGGAAATAACTTTTTTTCAAATTTTTCGTAGCGTACCATTAAAAACAAAATAATATACATTTTTAAACAGGGATCAATTTATGTGTGAGGGTAGGGAACTAAAAATGTAGCCGACAATTATAAAAATGTATTGTGTGTTTTTCAATTTTTTTTCTTTATTTTTGATTTTTTTTTTGGTAGTACTACTACTCCCAGCATGTTCCATGATGGGAGTAGTAGCACATGTACTAATTGATAGATTGCCCTGGGTCCGTTGCGATCCTTCTGTATAATTTATAGATGCGGCCGTATAGATGGTCCCCAGCACTGCCGTATATACAGTGAGGTCCATAAATATAAGGACATCGACACAATTCTAAAAAAAAAATTCTCTATACACCATCACAATGGATTTGAAATGAAACAAACAAGATTTGCTTTAACTGCAGACGGTCAGCTTTAATTTGAGGGTATTTACATCCGAATCAGGTGAACGGTTTAGGAATTACAACAGTTTGCATATGTGCTCCCCACTTGTTAAGGGACCAAAATTAATGGGACACAATAATAATCATAAATCAAACTTTCAATTTGTAAAACTTGGTTGCAAATCCTTTGCAATCAATTACAGCCTGAAGTCTGGAACGCTTAGACAACACCAGACACTGGGTTTCATCCCTGGTGATGCGCTGCCAGGCCTCTACTGCAACTGTCTTCAGTTCCTGCTTGTTCTTGGGGCATTTTCCCTTCAGTTTTGTCTTCAGCAAGTGAAATGCATGCCCAATCAGATTCAGGTCAGGTTATTGACTTGGCCATTGCATAGCATTCCACTTATTTCCCTTAAACTCTTTGGTTGCTTTTGGTCATTGTCCATCTGCACTGTGAAGCGCCGTCTAATGAGTTCTGAAGCATTCTGCTGAATATGAGCAAATAATATTGCCCGAAACACTTCAGAATTCATCCTGCTGCTTTTGTCAGCAGTCACATCATCAATAAATACAAGAGAAGCAGTTCCATTGGCAGCCATATATGCCCCCGCCATGACACAACCACCACCACGCTTCACTGATGAGATGGTATGCTTAGGATCACGAGCAGTTCCTTTCCTTCTCCATACTCTTCTCTTCCTATCACTCTGGTACAAGTTGATATTGGTCTCATCTGTCCATAGGATGTTGTTCCAGAACTGTGAAGGCTTTTTTAGATGTCGTTTGGAAAACTGTAATCTGGCCTCACCAATGGTTTACATCTTGTGGTGAATTCTCTGTATTTACTATGGTGAAGTCTTCTCTTGATTGTTGACTTTGACACACACATACACCTACCTCCCGGAGAGTGTTCTTGATCTGGCCAACTGTTGTGAAGGGGGTTTTCTTCACCAGGGAAAGAATTCTTTGGTCATCCTCCACAGTTGTTTCCTTGGTCTTCAGGGTCTTTTGGTGTTGCTGAGCTCACTGGTGCGTTCCTTCTTTTTAAGAATGTTCCAAACAGTTGTTTTGGCCACGCTTAATATTTTGGCTATCTCTCTGATGGGTTTGTTTTGTTTTTTAAGCCTAATGATGGCTTGCTTCATTGATAGTGACAGCTCGTTGGATCTCATCTTGAGAGTTGACAGCAACATATTCCAAATGCAAATAGCACACTTGAAATAAACTCTGGACCTTTTATCTGCTCATTGTAATTGGGATAATGAGGGAATAACACACACCTGGACACGGAACAGCTGAGAAGCTAATTGTCACATTACTTTTGGTCCCTTAGCAAGTGGGATGAACATATGCAAACTGTTGAAATTCATCTTGTTCATTTCATTTCAAATTCATTGTGGTGGTGTATAAAGCCAGAAATTTTAGAATGTGTCGATGTCTTAATATTTATGGACCTGACTGTATATACACCTATTCATATTTCCCGCAGAGAACTGTGATTGGCCAGATGGTTCCAGCCAATGACAACTCTCTGTAGGAAACCATAGAAGAGCGACCGGCCACATCTATACATTATACAGGAGGATCACAGCGGGTGTCAGGAGTGACATCCGCTGTGATCTTTCCTTAACTGCAGGTGCTACTGTTCCCAACATGGAGCACACTCTGTTCCATGCTGGAAGCTGTAGTACCTGCATTAATAGACAGATCGCAACAGGTTTCAGAAGTTACACTCGCTGCGATCTGTCTATTAATGCAGGTACTATAGCTCCCAGAATGGAGCAGAGTGTGCTCCATGTTGGGAGTAATAGTACCTGCAGTTAAGGACAGATCACAGCGGGTGTTACTCCTGACACTCAATGCAATCGTTCTATTTGTTGCAGAGATGCGGAGCTGCTTTCTCCTGCGCTCCGCCGGCCAGGGATATGAATAGAACATCACTCATTCATATTTCCTGCTGAGAGCGGTGATTGGCTGCAACCATCCAGCCAATCCCCACTCTGAGTGATGTTCTATTCACATCACTGGCCGGAGTATAGTGCTGTATAGTGCTGTAAGCCAGCGCTGTATAGAGCCGCTCCGCATCTCTGCTATATTATGGACAATCGCATTGGGTGATATGTCTATTAGTACAGGTACTACTACTCCCATCATGGAACAGTCTGATCCATGCTAGGAGTAGTAGTACTACCTAGTGGTACCCAACAAATTTTGAAAAAAACGCCAAAGGGGCCAAAAAATGCAATTTCCACTCAAATGCAAAAACGACAGAAAAAAACGTCAGACGCAGGAAATTGTACTGCCGTTTTTTTTTTCTGTGAAAAAAACGCAGGAAAAAAAACCAAGTGGAATTCAAGCTGAACACTCATTTCACTCACCTCTGCTGGGCATATGGCCTCTGACTGGGTGACATGCTGGATCCAATATCAATTTATAAAACCTCCTGTGAACAGGGGTGAACAGCTACAGCCACTTCCCCGAAATTGCACAGCTAAAACAAAAAGAAAAATAGCCAGCACGCTGCTAGGTTGCACTCTGCTGTGGCAAATACAAAGTATACAAAAAAGAAGGTTGCAGCAGCACTCTTGGTCAAAAAATGGAGTCTCTTAGCGCACTTTTTGATCCAAATGTGTTCCTCGTAAAATACCAGATTCTTGATGGACCCTAATAGAGCCGAACAGACCCAGAATGGATTGGAGCACAACAGCAGTGTAAATTTAGCCAAAAAACCTAACTACTAATGGACAGTAAAAATGAAGGTCTATGGTGCTGAAAGGATCAGGGGATCAGTTTG
This sequence comes from Hyla sarda, assembly GCF_029499605.1. Classification (NCBI taxonomy): domain Eukaryota; kingdom Metazoa; phylum Chordata; class Amphibia; order Anura; family Hylidae; genus Hyla; species Hyla sarda. The sequence continues at coordinate 171,699,534 of NC_079194.1, read as the reverse complement.
TATCTTTTTACTTTCTAGTTACGTCTGGATTTCAAACTAAGCATGCTCAGAATAAAGGAAACAGGCAAAAACTAAAGCAAACTGATGCAAACGGTCTGTTTTTTGTTTTTTTTAAACTGAACATGCCAACTTTCCAGTTTTTTAACCCCTTAAGAACATGTGCCGCAAATGTACGGTGCTGCAGTGAGCAACTTCACTACATAGGGACTCACCGGTAATGGCGGATCACGCCACTGCCACCATTAACCCTTCAGCATTAATTACGGCATCTAAAGTATCTGCGGGGCTTAGGAGGGATTCATTTGACCAACCGCAATGCAATCACGGGGGTTTGAGGAATCAAGAAGGCCATCGGAACTTCACTTACTTGCTTCCAGCCATCTGCTGCGATCTTCTCCTCAGGATTGCCTTCTAGCAGACCAGAGGAGTAGATCCCCGATAACACTGATCAGTGCTTTGCCTATGCATAGCAATGAACAGTAAAAGTATTCAATATATTGCAATAAACAGTCACACTTTTTTAAATTATAACTGAATAAGCTTCTCCCCCAATAAAAAATCTAATTTCCGTCTTTTCCGATTTTACACACAAAAAAAGGGGGAAAAAATCAACATATTTGGTATCGCCGTGTGCGGAAATGTCATACGGTGAACTGCGTAAATAAAAAAATGAAATAAAATACCAACTTTTTTTGTAAATCTATTTTTTATTGAGAAAGTATCAAAAACAATAATGACATTCATAAAGTCAAGAAATTTAACAAACTAACAAGTCACATAGTAATAGGGCATGAAGGCCCACAAGAAGAAGCAATATGTGCAAATACCGAACAGCTGTGGCAAAACTACACTTCCCAGCATGCCCAGACAGTCAAAGGCTGACAGGACATTGTAGTTTTGCAACATTTGGATACTCCCTGTTTGAGAAACTCTGGCATAGAATGAGTGGTGGTGCTGTTTGGTGTTCTGTGAATCCCTATAAAATGCACTGCTTCCTTAGTGTCCTCCAATACATCTAACTTAGTACGGAACTGTGGAAACTAAATTTTTATTTAGTGGAGCAGCCACCACTGTATGTATAAGGATTTATTGTTGTAGTGTCCTTTCCTTCTGTTCGCTCTTTTATTTTGCACAGGTCACTGTGGGCTATTTCCTTTGCACTTACAAGACTCCTTTATAAAATAAATATTATTTATGTACTGGAATATTTAGCATTTTTTCAGCCTCTACCAAGGTTTTAAGCAGAAGGCCATTTCTTACGTAATGTTAAAGGTAACAGAGGCTTTCTTATGTAAAAAAAATAAAATAAAAAAAAAGGATATTCTGTTGCAATGTTTTCAATTATTACCAATGTCTGTTACAGAGGGTGGTGGGGAGGGGGACTATGCTCTGGTTTATCCCTGAAAATTTCCTTTGTTCTGTCTAGCGCTTGGAGCAGCAACTTCTGTCATTTAAGGAAAAGGGAAGGTTTGGTACTGATTGCTGCTCCTGGGGCAATCTTGGTTTTATACCGCACATATAGCTCCTTTTGCCTTGGCACAGACCCATTGCACAGCAATGTATAATTCATAGCAGATCCAGGAAAGTATACTTTCTACGTTTAAATGATCAGTGGCGAGCACAAGCCTTTGATTAGAGTTCCCGAGTTCTTGATAAATTATTTCATCTCCTTGAGTCGTAGAAGTACACAGTGCTACCACAATTTGTATAGTGAAGATAAAACACATACAGGCTGCCCTAATTTATCCTACTTGTATACATTCCATTAAACTACTGTCTCTCCCTTGCAGGACTTTCCAGGACATTATCTAATTAAATAATGAGGTATTGCACTTGAGAAAATGCTTCTGACCCTCCAGTATTATCGTTTTTAGCAAATAAACAACCTGCAATATTAACATTTGCAATGTAAACGACTCGGTCACTTCCACTTTTCTTGGTTTCTTAGTTGTGTGCGTTTTTTTGTTTTGTTTTGTACAGAATTTGCACTTCTGCTGTGGCTCCGTGTTAGTAACATAGACGCTGGAGGCTATCCCTTTTTTGTCTTATAACGAAGGATGCACAAATATTAGAACCTGCGATGTTGCATTGGGGCTGTGATAGATCTCACTGTTCATAGCCCAAGGATAACTGACCCAGCTTTTTTATACTGGGCTGCTAATAAAATATAGAATGGGCTGCTGTGGAATCAGGGCTGCTTGATTGTACTGCATGTTTTTGAAAGTAACTACCCATATTCAAACACCAAATTTGAAGTGTTCATATATATAAAGGAAGGGATGTGTATAGTCAGAGTTGAAAGTAGACTTTATTCACATGGGACAAATATTTCATTTTCTTCCCTGTTCCGGAATCTTAATACTCTGTACAAGGTTGAGTTGGCACACTGTCTGGCAGGGCCAGATTAAGACTGCCTGGAAGACGGAGCACTTCAATTATGATGGCCCCCCCCCCCGCCCCCCCTGCTCATCATTACCCCCCCTCCCGCTTATCATTACCCCCCCTGCTCATCATCCCCCCCCTGCTCATCATTACCCCCTGCTCATCATTACCCCCCTGCTCATCATTACCCCCCCTGCTCATCATTCCCTCCTGCTCATCATTACCCCCCTCCGCTTATCATTACCCCCCCTGCTCATCATTACCCCCCTGATCATCATTACCCCCCCTGCTCATGAATCTCCCCCCCTGCTCATTATTATACCCCCCTGCTCATCATTACCCCCCCTGCTCATCATCCCCCCCTGCTCATCATTACCCCCTGCTCATCATTACCCCCCCTGCTCATCATTACCCCCCCTGCTCATCATTCCCCCCCTGCTCATCATTACCCCCCCTGCTCATCATTCCCCCCTGCTCATCATTCCCCCCCTGCTCATCATTACCCCCCCTGCTCATCATTCTCCCCCAGCTCATCATTCTCCCGCCTGCTCAATATTCCCCCTTGCTCATCATTCCCCCCCCCTGTTCATTATTACCCCCTGCTCATCATTAACCCCCCCTGCTCATCATTAACCCCCCTGCTCATCATTACCCTCCTGATCATCATCACCCCCCCTGTTCATGAATCTCCCCCCTGCTCATCATTCCTCCCTGCTCATCATTAACCCCCCCTGCTCATCATCCCCCCCTGCTCATCACCCCCCCTGCTCATCATTCCCCCCTGCTCATCATTAACCCCCCTGCTCATCATCCCCCCTGCTCATCACCCCTCCTGCTCATCATTCTCCCCCCCTGCTCATCATTCTCCCCCCTGCTCATCATTCTCCCCCCTGCTCATCATTCCCCCCCTGCTCATCATTCCCCCCCTGCTCATCATTCCCCCCCCCCCCCGCTCATCATTCCCCCCCTGCCAATCATTCCCCCCATCATTGCTGGCCCCCCCTCCTTTTTCTATTTTTCATATTTCCTTACCTGGCTGCGCTCGGCATGATCAGGTGATGCGTCGGGTCTTGTGGGCTGTGACGTCTCCTGCGGCTCCTCTGCACGCGTCAGGGATGTCACTCGTCATTTCCTGCAGCGCTGGGTTGTAATGAAGAAAACTGTGCCCTGCAGGAAATGACGAGTGGCGTCCCTGACGCTGTGCAGAGCAGCTGCAGGAGATGTCACTCGTCACAGCCCACATGATCCGACGCATCACCTGAGCCTGCAGAGCGCGGCCAGGTAAGGAAATATGAAATATAGAAAAAGCAGGAGGAGTCTGGGGCGGGCCCACAGGAGCCGCCGCTGGTCACTGTTTTAAAGTGGCCGCGGTCTGGCTATTGGGGGCCCCGATCCGCAACTCAGCAGCCCACAGGGATGTCCCGAATGTGACGGGGCCCCCTGCGGGAACGGGGCCCGGAGCAGGGGCTCCATGAGCACCAATGATGATCCGGCCCTGCTGTCTGGCACCCAAATCATAGGACTTGCCTGTTCAAGTGTCAATTATATACTTGCAATAAAATATATAATAAAATAACATAAAATTTAAAACATAAATTGCCCTCTGGAAATAGCGATGCAGGTGGAAATGAACCTTTCTTGTGTAATTTGTGGGAATCTGATTGCCAGAACCTCCCCAAACCTGAGAAAAAGGGTGCTTTCTCTGTGTTTGACATTAGTTGTAGCCATGCATCTGCAGTCACTTTCAATTAAAATGGATGGAAAATAAGGAATTAGCCAAGTATGGTTGCTTTTTCTGGGTCTGTACGGATTGCGACAGTCAGATACCTACTGATCACACATTTGCTATGTCTAGGTGATATGCCAATCAGGTGTTTTGTACAGATACTATGTAGCCTACATGTTAAGTTTTGGGTTTAATCATTAAAATGTATGATTTTGCTTATGGTGTCTTAGGCCCCATTTACATCACTCTTTAGGACTATATTTCACCACTATTTTATATACTATATTTTGTCTATTAAATGGGTATTTCAGGCCAAAACTTTTTTTGATATATCAATTGGCTCCGGAAAATTAAACAGATTTGTAAATTACTTCTATTAAAAAATCTTAATCCTTCCAATAGTTATTAGCTTCTGAAGTTGAGTTGTTGTTTTCCGTCTAACTGCTCTCTGATGACTCACGTCCCGGGAGCTGTGCAGTTCCTATGGGGAAATTCTCCCATCATGCACAGCTCCCAGGAAGCTAATAACTATTGGAAGGATTAAGATTTTTTAATTGAAGTAATTTAAAAATCTGTTTAACTTTCCGGAGCCAGTTGATATATATATAAAAAAAGTTTTTGCCTGGAATACCCCTTTAACCTCTTAAGGACCCAGGACGTACGGGGACATTCCCGCACCCTGGGCTTTAAGGACCCAGGACGTCCCCGTACGTCCTGGCGTTCTCCGGTCCCTGCCGCGTGCCGGGCAGAGATCGGAACCGGATGCCTGCTGAAATCCTTCAGCAGCCATCCAGGGCAAACGCCGAGGGGCGCCCTTGCGATCTGCGGCGATACCGGGCTGATCGGGTCTCTGGGACCCGACCGCCCGGTAATTTTGCATGATCCCGGCTGTCACAGACAGCCAGGACCATGCTAAAGAATAGGAGCGAGGTGGCAAGCCGGCCACCTCCTCCTATTCCCTGCGATCTGTCGGTTAGTTCACCGACCAATCGCAGGGGGAGGCCGGTTACTTCCTCCCGCCCTGCCCGGCCCCTTGAAGTCGGGAGAGGACGGGAGGAAGACCGGAGGACGCGGTGGGGGACGGGGGAGTGCTGGGGACCGGCCCCGGTACTTACCTCGTCCCTGAAGACCAGGATCCCGCCGTGAAGACGGCGGCGGCGGCAACAGGTGAGTAGATCTTCAGCCGCGGTCGGGCCCTTTACAGCAATGCACGTCGCCGTAAAGCGACATGCATTGCTGTATTGGGACCCTGTATACTACAACTCCCAGCATGCTCAGACAGCCCTTGGCGTCTGGGCATGCTCGGAGTTGCAGTTTTGCAACTTCTGGAGGTCCACAGTTTTTGGACCACTGTGCCCTTCCAGATGTTGCAGAACTACACATCCTCAGCATGCCCTTACTGTCCAGGCATGCTGGGAGTTATAGTTCTGTAACATCTGGCCCTTCAGATGTTGCAGAACTACAACTCCCAGCATGCCTGGACAGTTTTGGCATACTGGGAGTTGTAGTTTTGCAAGATCTGGAAGGACACAGATTGGGAACCACTGTATTAGTGGTCTGCAAACTGTAGTCCTCCAGATGTTGCAAAACTACAACTCCAAGCATGCTGGGAGTTGTAGTTCGGCAACATCTGGCTCTAAATATGTTGCTGAACTACTACTCCCAGCATGCCTGAGAATGTTTGGGAGTTGTGGTTTTGCAACAGCTGGAGGCACACTGGTTGGGAAACATTGTCTGTTTCCTAACTCAGTGTTTCCCAACCCGTGTGCCTCCAGCTGTTGCAAAACTATAACTACCAGCATGCACTGAGACTGTGCATGCTGGGAGTTTTAGTTTTGCAACAGCTGGAGGTCCCCCCCTGTGAATGTACAGGGTACATTCACATGGGCAGGGGGCTTACAGTGAGTATCAGGCTGCAAGTTTGCAATGCAGCAAATTTTGCGCGGCAGCTCAAACTCGCAGCGAGAAACTCGCTGTAATCCCCGGCCCGTGTGACTGTACCCTAAAAACACTACACTACACTAACACAAAATAAAATAAAAAGTAAAAAACACTACATAAACACATACCCCTACACAGCCCCCCTCCCCAATAAAAATTAAAAACGTCTGGGACGCCACTCTTTCCAAAATGGAGCCGCCAGCTGTTGCAAAACAACAACTCCCAGTATTGCCGGACAGCCGTTGACTGTCCAGGCATGCTGGGAGTTTTGCAACAGCTGGAGGCACCTTGTTTGGGAATCACTGGCGTAGAATACCCCTATGTCCACCCCTATGCAAATCCCTAATTCAGGCCTCAAATGCACATGGCACTCTCAATTCGGAGCCCTGTCGTATTTCAAGGCAACAGTTTAGGGTCACATATGGGGTATCGCCATACTCTGGAGAAATTGCCTAACAAATCTTGGGGGTCTTTTTCTCCTTTCACCCCTTATGGAAAGGTGAAGTTGGGGTCTACACCAGCATGTTAGTGTAAAAAAATAAACTTTTTACACTAACATGCTGGTGTTGCCCTATACTTTTCATTTTGACAAGAGGTAAAGGGGAAAAAAGCCCCCCAAAATTTGTAACACAATTTCTCCCGAGTACGGAGATACCCCATATGTGGGCGCAAAGTGCTCTGGGGGCGCACAACAAGGCCCAGAAGGGAGTGTGCGCCATGTACATTTGAGGTGATTTGCACAGGGGTGGCTGATTTTTTTTGCGTTTGTCAAAACCGCTGTAACAAACAAAACCCCACATGTGACCCCATTTTGGAAACTACACCCCTCACGGAATGTAATGAGGGGTGCAGTGAGAATTTACACCCCACAGGTGACTGACAGATCTTTGGAACAGTGCGCTGTGCAAATTAAACATTTTGTACAGCCCACTGTTCCAAAGATATGACAGACACCAGTGGGGGGGGGGGGTAAATGCTCACTTTACGCCTTGTTACGTTCCTCAAGGGGTCTAGTTTCCAAAATGGTATGCCATGTGGGGGTTATTTTGCTGTCCTGGCACCATATGGGCTTTCTAAATGCGACATGCCCCCCGAGCAAAATTTGCTCTCAAAAAGCCAAATATGACTCCTTCTCTTCTGAGCATTGTAGTTCGCCCGTAGTGCACTTCAGGTCAACTTATGGGGTACCTCCATACTCAGAAGAGATGTGGTTACAAATTGTGGGGGGTATTTTCTGCTATTAACCCTTGCAAAAATGTGAAATTTGGGGGGGAAACACACCTTTTAGTGATTTTTTAATTTTTTTTACCTATGCAAAAGTCGTGAAACCCCTGTGGGGTATTAAGGCTCACTTTATTTCTTGTTATGTTCCACAAAGGGTCTAGTTTCCAAAATGGTATGCCATGTGTTTTTTTTTTGCTGTCCTGGCACCATAGGGGGTTTCTAAATGCGACATGCCCCCGAGCAAAATTTGCTCTCAAAAAGCCAAATATGACTCCTTCTCTTCTGAGCATTGTAGGTTACCCATAGTACACTTCAGGTCAACTTATGGGGTACCCCCATACTCAGAAGAGATGGTGTTACAATGTTTGGGGGGTATTTTCTGCTATTAACCCTTGCAAAAATTTGAAATTTGCGGGGAAACACACATTTTAGTGAAATTTTATTTTTATTTTTGTACATATGCAAAAGTCGTGAAACCCCTGTGGGGTATTAAGGCTCACTTTATTCCTTGTTACATACCTCAAGGGGTCTAGTTTCCAAAATGGTTTGCCATGTGTTTTTTTTTTGCTGTTCTGGCACCATAGGGGCTCCCTAAATGCAACATGCCCCCCAAAAAGCATTTAATAAAAACGTACTCTCCAAAATCCCCTTGTCGCTCCTTCGCTTCTGAGCCCTCTACTGCGCCCGCCGAACACTTTACAGAGACATATGAGGTGTGTGCTTACTCGAGAGAAATTGGGCTACAAATATAAGTAACATTTTCTCCTTTTACCCCTTGTAAAAGTCAAAAATTGGGTCTACAAGAACATGCGAGTGTAAAAAGGGAGATTGTGAATTTTCTCCTTCACTTTGCTGTTATTCCTGTGAAACACCTAAAGGGTTAAAACACTGACTGAATGTCATTTTGAATACTTTGGGGGGTGCAGTTTTTATAATGGGGTCATTTGTGAGGTATTTCTAATATGAAGACCCTTCAAATCCACTTCAAACCTGAACTGGTCCCTGAAAAATTGTGAGTTTGGAAATTTTGTGAAAAATTGGAAAATTGCTGCTGAACTTTGAAGCCCTCTGGTGTCTTCCAAATGTAAAAACATGTCAATTTTATGATGCAAACATAAAGTAGACATATTATATATGTGAATAAAAATAAAAATTATTTGGAATATCCATTTTCCTTACAAGCAGAGAGCTTCAAAGTTAGAAAAATGCAAAATTTTCAAATTTTTCATAAAATTTTGGGATTTTCCCCCAAGAAAGGATGCAAGATACCACAAAATTTTACCACTATGGTAAAGTAGAATATGTCACAAAAAAACAATCTCGGAATCAGAATGATAAGTAAAAGCATCCCAGAGTTCTTAATGTTTAAAGTGACAGTGGTCAGATGTGCAAGAAATGGCCGGGTCCTAAGGTGTAAAATGGCTGGGTCCTTAAGGGGTTAAAGTCAGTTTGCACACTAGGGGTATGCCGTGGTATACACATACCTATCTAGGTATATTAGTAATGTAGCTTGGAAACATGATGAGAGTGGCTTTTTTGTTTATGTTGTACATGCAAAAAAAAACATTGCTGTCTTTGTTACTTTGTAGCCCTCTTCTGCCCTGACAGTCCAGCAGTACTCCATGATCAAATCATGGGAACCAGATGGACTGATATCTAAGAATGAACCCAAAACACCCAGCCTTTGGGCTAGGTTTATGTAGTTCAGGCCATGAGATTATCCCTCTAAAATTGGGACTATTGGTGAGTATAGCAAAAGTTCTACTAGCTCACCCCGCCCAGACAGCCGGACAACACCGGGGAGCATAGAAAAGAAGGATAAGGATCCAGTTCTTGATGCATATAAAAACTGGTTTATTCAGCAGACATGGCAAAGAACAGAAGGGTTACGCGTTTCAAGCGCCCAAAGCACTCTTAGTCATACACTAGATGTACGGTAAACACAGGTATATATAGGTGGGGTAATCCCAACTGGTTGCAGGTGTTGCGGTCAGATTGGGTTAACCCCTTCCAAACTTGATAGCATGAAATCAACAACAGTGGACAAAAATACACCACAATTAAAAACCGCTATATGTGAACAAGGTTGGAAATAAAATATATAAACAAAAAATAGAGAAAAATGCTAGTTAGTGGGGGGCATGACTTCACTTAGCATGCTTCAGTGAAAACACAATGTCCGTTCCAACATATGGAAATAGTTAGCGGAGGTGCATGGACTAAAGGCAGAAGCATATGATGTATAACAACAACAAAGGTAAATCCTTAGCACTTACCGCTGTATCCTGTAGTCGAATTGTTTGATCACTGGATTGGTCCGCAGGGAGATCATGAACATGCACGGGGTACTCAGAGTATAATCTAAGAGTTTATAAGCCTGTACAATACAGCCAGCACCTAAAAGTGATGATCCTGTGTACATCCATCACATATTAGTACAGTGATTTAGTGCATTTGTATAGTTACCATGGGTAAAAGTACATCATGCAGAGTGAGGGGCATATAAGCTCTGTTCATCTTTGCAAATAATTAGGGATAAGCGAATCGAATCTGACGAATCCGAATTCGTTACGAATTTCAGGAAAAATTTGATTTGCAACTCATGCGAATATCGCCGCGATTCGATTGTGAAAATCGCTTCATTAAACTCCATTTAGTGTGATCCAGGGTATCTAAAATGGCGGATCCACATGTGAGGATATGGGGCTAGGAATCCTGGGAAGGCGGGAACAAAGGTAGGCGGGATGACTCTTAACCCCATGCAGCATGTAGCCTATCAGCAGCCAGCCACCCCTGTGATGTCACAGCCCTATATAATCAGCAGCCATCTTGCAGCCAGTCACTTCAGCCTTTTATTACAGAGAGAGAGAGAGACAGTGCTTTGTGTTGCACAGAAAAGCATTTTTGCAGCAGTGATTCACCTCCCAGTCACTACAGCGTTCTATTACAGAGCGGAACAGAGAGCAGTGTGTTGCACAGAAAAGCTTTTTTACAGCAGCAATTCATCTCAAGCCCAAATCCAGCCTAGAAGCACTGATAGGGAAAGGAGTGAGATTGAGAGAAAAAGTTCAATTTTGGGTGTAGGACACAGCGACTGTGTGCTGCAGCACTGGTGTGTACTGCTGGTGTTGTACACAATACTTTTTTAAGCGTACTGGAGCGCATTGTCCTCCCCTCATAAGTGCATACCACATATGTAAATCTAAGTGGTGTACCAGTTTGTTCCTGTTAAAGGGGTATTCCAGGAAAAAACTTTTTTTTATATATCAACTGGCTACAGAAAGTTAAACAGATTTGTAAATTACTTCCATTAAAAAATCTTAATCCTTTCAGTACTTATGAGCTTCTGAAATTAAGGTTGTTCTTTTCTGTCTAAGTGATCACTGATGACATGTGTCTCGGGAAATGCCCAGTTTAGAAGATGTTTGCTATGGGGGTTTGCTTCTAAACTGGGTGTTTCCCGAGACACGTGTCATCAGAGAGCACTTAGACAGAAAAGAACAACCTTAACTTCAGAAGCTAATAAGTACTGGAAGGATTAAGATTTTTTAATAGAAGTAATTTACAAATCTGTTTAACTTTCTGGAGCCAGTTGATATACAAAAAAAAAGTTTTTTTCCTGGATAACCCCTTTAAAGTCTTAATGGCCTAGATACTGTGAAAGGCCAGCCAAAAGTATACACCTGCTGGTTTTGTAGACAAATACTGTTTTAAACATACTGGAGCGCAGTGTCCTCCCCTCATAAGTGCATACCACATACATACATCTCAGTGGTGTACTATTTTGTTCCTGTTTAAAGTCTTAAGGGCCTAAATACTGTGAAAGACCAAGCAAAAGCACGCACCGGCTGGTGTTGTAGATAAATACTGTTTTAAGGCTATTGGAACGCATTGTCCTCTGAGTTTCCCCTCACTTAGGTTTATGAAACGGACTGTTGCAGAAATTTCTACAACTTATACTGCCCCCCTTTTAAATCTACCCTTGATTACCTTATCACATATAATACTACCTCTCTTTTGATAGCACTTTTATCACAGATTGTGTTTTTTGAAGTTTGTGTTTTTTGCATTTGTATGTTCTGTAATCAGGGCTGTAGCTCTGATGAGGTGAGTGAGGCGATCGCCTCAGGTGCACTGTTGCAAGGAGGGTCCAGCACACATTACACTGAGGCATTGATTCCCCCTGTATGCCCTTCTGTCACCCATGTACACACATCTATACCCCTGTCTCCCATGTGCACCCCTCTGTCACTGTGTGGGGTAATGCAGGAGGCATTGTGTGTGCTTGTGGGGGGGGGGGTTGGATTTGGGGATTTGCTCCTACTTTGGCAGTTCCTAAAATTGACAGAGGTGTCAGCAGAGAGCACTGTGGTCAGGCAGGAAGGAAATTCAAAAAGAAAAGAACTTCCTGTGGCTCATACGCAGCTTAGAAGTACTGGAAGGATTAAGATTTTTTAATAAAAGCAATTTACAAATCTAATATAGGTGCAAGACAAGGGAAAGAGATCAGCTCACCACAGTAATGTTCACAGGTAGACACCGCAGCATATGTGCTGGAAGAACGGATGAAGGAGCCGCCTCTCCTCGTGGTAATGGAAGAAGTGGAAAGGTTGGATCCAGCTCCCAGAAAAAATATCTAAAACGTAACATTTATTAGAGACATCTAAAAACTGGTAGCCACTGCAGTGGAAAGTGACATGTCACCCCCTAAAAACGAGTGAAACGCAGATGCATTTCGAGCTAGTGCTCTTAGTCATGGCACTGATATCATGTCACACGGAGGTTTAAATAACTACTAAATCTTATTCCACACCCTCCGTGAACACAGACCTCCCGAGAAGGAGATGACGGGTTCCGGACGAAAGCTCAGGCAAACAAACATACAGGTGAAGCATGATTGTGTTAATGACAACTTCTTTTAACCCTTGTCTGTTCTGATGCAAAAAACACCAGAATGTAGTTTCCAGAGATATATGTTATATTACCATAGAAAATCATGTGCTAAGAAATATATCCACCTGGTTGGAAACACCACAAGGGCTTATTGAAATCATAGTAGTTGTAATACAAGCCAGAGAAATAACGCAAATCAGCTCAAACAATGTGAATACCATTCTATGTACCGGACAGTCACACCTGGCAGGAACAAAAAAACATTTCTAAAATACACATTTTTTCATATTTTCAAGAATACACATGGCTCATGCAACCTCAAGGCATGTAAAAGAGCAATAGATGATATTATTGTAACGTAATATGATGTTATGTATTAAAGAGAGGCATGAATGTGGCTAAATCTTGGACCACATGTAAAACACCACGTATAGAAACAGGATATGAATATGGTCCAACATCACAAGCATAGTGTGAACAAGCCTCAATGCAGGATAATAGAAAAATCATACAACAAGTGTAGTATTTTTCGAATATCATCCTGCTGGATGCATATTAGAGACACAGATAAAAAACAAAAGAATAGAAAAGAAAAATGTTGCACAGCAAGAACGCATAGTCTGCCGTGTAATGTAAACATGGCCCAATTACGTATAGTAAAGCAAATACGTATAGTAAAGGTTTCTGTTTTTTCATAATACACATTTTTCATAATACACTTTTCTCATAATAAGTTTTTTTATGAAGCTATATTTATGTTTTCATATCATTATTCATTAATATTATTATTATATATAATTTTTTGGTATGGAAGTCTAGATATACTTTGGCTTATTTTTCACTTCTATTCATATATTTTTATATATATAGTTATATATTTAGTTTGCTGGTTCCTGTTCACATTGTTTGATGTGTTAGGTGTGGACTTCTGATTAATTTAGTTGGGTCCACATCTTCCCAATAATTTTTAATGACTTCTAGTTGATATCTGTTGCCTGGCCTTGACCCATTGTCACTATGTGTTATTTTTTCATATCTATATATATTTTCTGCTCATGACTTTTTGGGAGCTTGCCAGGCGCATATGACATTATATAGTTATTAATTCTATTATACTTAGATTTTGCTTTGTTCAAGTTTTGGATATTTTTTCTGCATTTGCTTTACTATACGTAATTGGGCCATGTTTGCATTACACGGCAGACTATGTGTTCTTGCTGTGCAACATTTTTCTATTCTTTTGTATTTTATCTGTGTCTCTAATATGCATCCAGCAGAATGATATTCGAAAAATACTACACTTGTTGTAGGATTTTTCTATGACAAGCATAGTGTGAACAAGCCTCAATGCAGGGTAATAGAAAAATCATACAAGTGTAGTATTTTTCTATATCATCCTTTCGAATATCATCCTGCTGGACCATATTCATATCCTGTTTCTATACGTGGTGTTTTACATGTGGTCTAAGATTTAGTCACATTCATGCCTCTCTTTAATACATAACATCATATTACGTTATAATAATATCATCTATTGCTCTTTTACATGCATTGAGGTTGCATGAGCCATGTGTATTCTTGAAAATATGAAAAAATGTGTATTTTTGAAATGTTTTTTGTTCCTGCCAGGTGTGACTGTCCGGTACATAGGATGGTATTCACATTGTTTGAGCTGATTTGCGTTATTTCTCTGGTTTGTATTACAACTACTATGATTTCAATATGCCCTTGTGGTGTTTCCAACCAGGTGGATATATTTCTGAGCACATGATTTTCTATGGTAATATAACATATATCTCTGGAAACTACATTCTGGTGTTTTTTGCATCAGATCAGACAAGGGTTAAAAGAAGTTGTCATTAACACAATCATGCTTCACCTGTATGTTTGTTTGCCTGAGCTCTTTGCCGGAACCCGTCATCTCCTTCTTGGGAGGCGGGGAGGTCTGTGTTCACGGAGGGTGTGGAATAAAATGTAGTAGTTATTTAAACCTCCGTGTGCATGATATCAGTGCCAGGACTAAGAGCACTAGCTCGAAACGTGTCGTAGTTTCACTCTTTTAAGGGGTGACATGTCACTTGCCACTGCAGTGGCTACCAGTTTTTAGATGTCTCTAATAAATGTTAAGTTTTAGATATTTTTTCTGGGAGCTGGATCCAAACTTTCCACTACTGCCATTACAAATCTAATACGGAACTGGAATAGTCAGCTCACCCGGTCCTCCGCACGGCAAATATCCTCCAAGTGCAGCAACAAAGGTGTAAAAGCCAGCGGTAAAAGTAACTTCACAATGGAAATGGAATAAGGGTACGTTCACATGAGCGGATTTTCGCAGCGTATTTCGCTGCGGTTCTGCTGGTGAAGGCCCGCTCTATGCTGTCTTTACATGTGCCTGCTTGTAGCGGCAATACGCCGCTACGAGCAGACACACTGCAGTATACTCGCACATCGAGGGAGCTCTCTGCCTAGCTCAGAGCAGGGAGAGCGGCCGCGATGTGCGAGTACACCGTGCACATCGCTGCAGTGTGTCTGCTCGTCACGGCGTATTGCCGCTACGAGCAGGCACATGTAAAGACAGCATAGAGCGGGCCTTCACCAGCGGATCCGCAGTGTAAAATACGCTGTAAATCCGCTCGTGTGAATGTACCCTAAAAATAATTCTGAGTGTTTTCTGAGTTTTATTCCATTTCCATTGTCCTTGAGATTGATCCATGTCGATGTTTTTACTTGGATGAAATAAAGGTGAAGTTACTTTTACCGCTTGATTTTATACCTTAGTTAATTTACAAATCTGTTTAACTTTCTTGCACCAGTTGATTTAAAAGAAAATGTTTTCCAGTGGAGTACCCCTCTAAATAACACCCCATTTTATTATTAATCAGTGCAAAAGTCCAGGTCATTCCAAAGGGTTCACTAACTTTCTCTTGCAAATGTAAATTAGATTTTGCACAGCTGCAGATAAACATACGTACCATTGCATATTTTAAATTTGTTAACTATATGTGCTACTTTCAGCATAGTAAGTGTGACCTTGTGAGGTGTAATATATAAACAGGTTATTCAATTAGCTGCGCTACTATAAAAGTGAACCCTTTCTTTTGTTATTGGGCTTTGTATCCATTGTCAATTCACTAAATTACCCAAGGTAACTTTAATCAGTAGTTTATTCCAAGTGTCATCTGCATTTGGTGACCATAAAAGCTAATCTACCTGAGCAATATTTTCAGTATAGACGTTCATGTACATCACAAACCTCATACTCTGTGTCATATCTGAACTGCCATATCAGTACTGGAGTTTATGTGATTCTTAGATCTATAATAAGACAGTAATTTTGTAAAATATAAGTTATGGCACTTCTAGGCAGAGTTAGTCATTGATTGGGTGTGGTTTAAATGGACCAAAATATGACAGCTAAGCTGTGCCTCCAAGCTAGTCTCCTGCTATTGAAGTGAGTGTTAGCTGCTGTGGAGTTTTTATTATCCAAGATAAATGACATAAAGGCTTTCTTGCCTATAAGTACATATGCAGGAATACTAGGTTTTTAACCTATTTAACCTATTTGGTTAAATTTATTTTATGAAGACTTACACTACTAAAGTTATGAATTCGGGTAGAAAAACAGACATGGTGCACATCTACAATCTTGTATAATGATCCGATTGCTTCTCAGCATAATATCAAAAACTAACAGGTTGTTAGTATACATTTTTGATCAAAAAGTACAAGCCCACTCACCACGTCAAGGCCACCTATTTAGAGTGGGTCCCTAACGCCCTAGCATAAAATGGCGCAGCACCGGGCGGCGACCACCACCGCCGCGACACCAATGCCCACAGGGGGGAACGACCCACCGGCAGAGCGGCCCCAATGCCACTCAAACCAGTCTATGGGCCGCACCCCCCCGCAGACACGGCGCCACGGCAGCAACGGACACCGCACAGCACCACACCAGTGTGAACAAGGTGTAATGGCTCACTTACCATGCTCTCCCAGTCAGACTGGGAGGCTGCTAGGAAAGAAATGACCCATGTGTAGCTAACTACTACTTATATAGGGTTGGGCTGAGGGGGTGGGGAAGAGTGCAGCACATGTTCAAACAAAAAAAAGAGGGGATAGAAATCACAGTGTGAATTCGGGTAGAAAAACAGACATGGCGCACATCTACAATCTTGTATAATGATCCGATTGCTTCTCAGCATAATATCAAAAACTAACAGGTTGTTAGTATACATTTTTGATCAAAAAGTACAAGCCCACTCGCCACGTCAAGGCCACCTATTTAGAGTGGGTCCCTAACGCCCTAGCATAAAATGGCGCAGCACTGGGCGGCGACCACCAAAGCCGCGACACCAATGCCCACAGGGGGGAACGACCCACCGGCAGAACGGCCCCAATGCCACTCAAACCAGTCTATGGGCCGCACCCCCCCCCGCAGACACGGCGCCACGGCAGCAACGGACACCGCACAGCACCACACCAGTGTGAACAAGGTGTAATGGCTCACTTACCATGCTCTCCCAGTCAGACTGGGAGGCTGCTAGGAAAGAAATTACCCATGTGTAGCTAACTACTGTTTTTCTACCCGAATTCACACTACTAAAGTTATGTTTTAGAGGTGGGTATTTCTCAATAAAGGGGTTTTGCATCCCAGATGCCCTGGGTTATTGTGTGAATTTTGGAATTTGGACTCCGTGCCTACTCAATTATGGTGGTTTTATCTTATGCAATTTTTGGAATGCTGCATACTTTCTGTAGCAAGCCATATCTTTAGCAGAAATTGCTATGATTTTCCATGCAGTTTTCATTCAGTGCTCTGCAAAGTGTGAAATCCGTGCCTGTATTCACAATAAAATCCACATGATTCTTCTACAGACTTCATTGCGAGTTTCAAAATTCATGCTGGTTCTACAGTGTCACGTTAATGCTGTGTGTAAACCTTGAATTCTATTTACTGATTTATAATCTCAGTGCACAAATGTAAAACACTCAAATCTGTTCTTGTAAACTCTTTTGGAAAATTATGATTTGACTTTGTAGATGTGTGCATTTCCTGCCTTAGGACTTGGGCCATATAAAAAATTTTTTTTTATTTTCCACACCTTGAACACTATCTGCACACAAAGCAGAGGAGATCCTTGCCATTCCCCACACAAATATCTTGGGGCTAATACTACAACATATAGGGGTCATTGCACTCATATATGGGTGTGATGATATCACAAGGTATCCAAGTGATTAATGCTGCGTTCTCCCTCGAGAAATTATCTAGTTTTTAAACATTGGTAAGAAAAAAATATGTTTAATCTGAAAATGCTCTTGTTCACACTGGCAGGTATGAATCAAATGATTTCTTCTTTTTAACAGATTGCCCCTGGTAGTAATTCTATCTATGCTGGGATTTGTAGTTTTGAAAGATGGGGTTCATTCTAGAGATCATTGACAGTGGTCTCTAAACTGTAGCCTTCCAGATGTTACAAAACTACAACTCCCAGCATGCCCAGACAGCAGTTTGCTGTCTTAGCATGCTGAGATTTGTAGTTTTGCAACATCTGGAGGGCCACAGTTTAGAGACCACTGTCAGTGATCTCCAGCCTGAACCCCTCTAAATCTTGCAAAACTACAACTCCCAGCATTCAGGAACAGCAAAAGGCTGTCTCGGCATGCTGGGAGTTGTACTTGCGTGCCTCCAGCTGTTGCATAACTACATTTCCCAGCATTCCCTTTGGCAATCAGTACATGCTGAGAGTTGTAGTTCTGCAACAGCTGGAGGCACACTGGTTGGGAAATACCGAGTTAGGTAATAGGTTCTATTGTAAATGTGAGGAAGAAAACAGAACCTTGGCACTGCTGGAGCCTCTCTGTGTATATGCCCACTGCGGCAGCGATTGTGTCCTGTGCTCCTTATGCAAAGCTATGGATGGTGCTGAACGGCTGGATATGAAACATATGACAATAATCTTGGTAGAAGAAAAAAGTCGGAGCACTCACCCAGTAGAAGCTTGAAGAAACTTGAAACTTTATTGTTGTGTCAGCATTGGAGCAGGTCACAGGAGCAGTGCGGGAGAGAGGATTGGCATGGGGGTGGGCACACAGACCGTGTTCGCGTGCGAACACGGTCCGTTTGCCCACGCCAATCCTCTCTCCCACACTGCTCCTGTGACCTGCTCCAATGCTGACACAAGAATAAAGTTTCAAGTTTCTTCAAGCTTCTACTGGGTGAGTGCTCCGACTTTTTTCTTCTACCAAGATTATTGTCATATGTTTCATATAGGTTCTATTACCTAACTCAGTATTTTCCAACCAGTGCGCCTCCAGCTGTTGCAAAACTACAATTCCCAGCATGCACATTCTGTCAGTGCATGCTGGGAGTTGTAGTTTTGCCCCCCCTCCCATGTGAATGTACAGGTTACATTCACACTGGCGGCGGATTACAGTGAGTTCCCCGCTTCAAGTTTGAGCTGCGGCAAATTTTCCGCCGCAGCTCCAAATCCTAGCGGGAGACTCGGTGTAATCCGCCGTCAGTGGGAATGTAGCCTAAAAACACTACACTACACTAACACAAAATAAAGAGTAAAACACTACATATACACACATACACATACATTTTTTTTTTTTACATATGCAAAAGTCGTGAAACACCTGTGGGGTATTAAGGTTCACTTTATCCCTTGTTACGTTCCTCAAGGGGTCTAGTTTCCAAAATGGTATGCCATATGTTTGTTTTTTTTGCTGTCCTGGCACCATAGCAAAATTTGCTCTCAAAAAGCCAAATATGACTACTTCTCTTCTGAGCATTGTAGTTCGCCCGTAGTGCACTTCAGGTCAACTTATGGGGTACCTCCATACTCAGAAGAGATGGGGGTTACACATTTTGGGGGGTATTTTCTGCTATTAACCCTTGCAAAATGTGAAATTTGGGGGGAAACACATTTTAGTGAAAAAAAAAATATTTTTTTTACAGATGCAAAAGTCGTGAAACACCTGTGGGGTATTAAGGCTCACTTAATTCCTTGTTACGTTCCTCAAGGGGTCTAGTTTCCAAAATGGTTTTTTTTTTTTGCTGTTTTGGCACCATAGGGGCTTCCTAAATGCAACATGCCTCCCAAAAAATGATTTCAGAAAAACGTACTCTCCAAAATCCCCTTGTCGCTCCTTCGCTTCTGAGCCCTCTACTGCGCCCGCCGAACAATTTACATAGACATATGATATGTGCTTACTCAAGAGAAATTGGGCTAGAAATTCAAGTATAAATTTTATCCTTTTACCCCTTGTAAAAATTCAAAAATTGGGTCTACAAGAACATGCAAGTGTAAAAAATGAAGATTTGGAATTTTCTCCTTCACTTTGCTGCTTTTTCTGTGAAACACCTAAAGGGTTAAAACACTACTGAATGTCATTTTGAAAACTTTGGGGGTGCAGTTTTTATAATTGGGGCATTTATGGGGTATTTCTAATAGGAAGTCCCTTCAAATCCACTTCAAACCTGAACTGGTCCGTGAAAAATAGCGAGTTTGAAAATTTTGTGAAAAATTGTAAAATTGCTGCTGAACTTTGAAGCCCTCTGATGTCTTCCAAAAGTAAAAACACATCAATTTTATGATGCAGTCATAAAGTAGACATATTGTATATGTGAATCCCAAAAAGTTATTATTTGGAATATCCATTTTCCTTACAAGCAGAGAGCTTCAAAGTTAGAAAAATGCAAAATTTACAATTTTTTCATCAAATTTGGGGATTTTTCACCAAGAAAGGATGCAAGTTACCACAAAAATTTACCACTATGTTAAAGTAGAATATGTTACGAAAAAACAATCTCGGAATCAGATTGATAAGTAAAAGCATTCCAGAGTTATTAATGTTTAAAGTGACAGTGGTCAGATGTGCAAAAAAGGGCTGTGTCCTAGAGGTTGAAATGGGCTGCGTCCTTAAGGGGTTAAGGAACCATAAAAGTTGGGAATACTCAAAAAGAAGAGCTGGGAATACTCAATCAAAGGGGCTTCAACTTGAAGACGAAAAATGCCTGAACCAAACTCCTTGAGGGAAAGGATGGTATAATCTATGATAGGCAAAAGAGGGCCTGTTGGGTCTATTGTAGATCTAGTAGTAACGCAAGGACGTAAAGCAGAGATGGTATGGGAAAAAGTGAAAGACTAGAAATAGACAGAAAATGGAGGCGGTGGCCCACAGCCTTAAGCTATAACTATGAAGCAGAATCGGGAGCCCCAAATACATAGCTACAAGGTAGCACATACGATAAGCTCAAATGTCTGCCAGAGGTCTCGCCGAGCTTCTTGTGCAGCCTGGAGAGCTAGGCTATACAAGAAGATCGGCGAAAGTACTGTTCAGTATTATGATATTACATAGTACTGAACAGTACATAGCAATTTTATGATTGCTATTAATAGTCCCCTATGAGGGCTTAAAAAGTGAAAAAAATTAATATAAAATATATTTTTAAAAATATATAAAAGCCCCTTCAATAAAAATATAAACAATCCCTTTTCTCATAAAAAAAAATGTTATCAAATTAAAAAAAAAAAACACTACATATCTGGTTTCGCCGCATGTGTAAATGTCAAATTTATTTAACTATAATGTTTATATAATGTATCCTGCACAGTGAACGCCGCAAAGATAAAAAGATGCCAAACACCAGAACTGCTGTTTTTTGTTCACATCACATGTCAGAAAAAAATATTATAATAAAAAGCAATCAAAAAGTTAGATCAAAACAAAAATGGCACCAATAAAAACTACAGATCACGACAGAAAAAATTAGCCCTCATAAGCCCTGTATAGCAGTTTTTTTTTTAAAACAGTACAATAATAGTAAAGCATATAAACATGGGTATCACTTTAATCGTATTGACACACAGAATAAAGAAAACATGGCAGTTTTACTGCACTAAAACGACACAAGCAAGTTGTAAAATTGCTTGTTTAAAATTGTGGTCTTCTTTTTAATTTCCCCACACAAATAATATTTTTTGGGTTGCACCATACATTTCATGGTAAAATGAAAGGTGTCATTACAAAGTAAAATTGGTCATGCAAAAAGAATCCCTCATATGGATCTGTAGATGGAAAAAAACATGCTGCCGCCGCCCAAACCCATTGTTCTGAACTAAAATGTTCAGAATGGCTGGGTGCCACCTGGAAATCACAGGGGGCCCAGCGTCCGGAACCCCCTCAACCAGACATCTTATCCCCTATGCTTTGGATACGGGATAAAATGTCCAGGGGTGGAGTACCCCTTTAATGCCAAATTGGGCGCACTGCGTAGAAACTTTTACCCTTAAAATATGCAAAATAGTTTTTTTTATTTTACAGCTTTGCTCTACAAACAATTTTTTTGTGCTTTGCCGTAGATTTTTTGGTAAAATAAATCATGTTGTTACAATGTACAATTGGTCACGCATAAAACAAGCCCTTATATGGTGGCCCTCTGGGTGAAAAATAAAAAATAGCTGTGTCCTCTAAGGGTTAAATCTGTGTGTGTGTGTTTAACCTTAGCATTCAATTACAGTAAGGCTGAACAGTGATGCTGACAGTTTGGATCTCTAGACCCATGGTCAGGGTAAAACTTAGGTAACTGTAATATGGAGACAAAAATATAACTATATTACATTTGTGTGAAATCGTCCTACAGCAATCTTTTTAGAAAATGAGTGATTATCTGACTATTTTCTATAGGAATAGCCTTCACTTAACCTCTTAAGGACGCAGGGTTTTTCAGTTTTTGCATTCTCGTTTTTTCCTCCTTACCTTTTAAATATCATAACCCTTTCAATTTTCCACCTAAAAATCCATATTATGGCTTATTTTTTGCGTCACCAATTCTACTTTGCAGTGACATTAGTCATTTTACCAAAAAATCCACAGCGAAACGGAAAAATCTTTGTGCGACAAAATCAAAGAAAAAATGCCATTTTGTTACTTTTGGGGGCTTCCGTTTCTACGCAGTGCATATTTAGGTAAAAATTACACCATATCATCATTCTGTAGGTCCAAACGGTTAAAATGGTACCCTACTAATATAGGTTTGATTTTATCGTACTTCTGGAAAAAATCATAACTACATGATTTATACATTTAAAAATGTCCTTTTCTGACCCCTATAACTTTTTATTTTTCCTGGTACAGGGCGGTATGAGGGCTCATTTTTTGCGCCATGATCTGAAGTTTTTATTGGTACCATTTTTGTGTTGATCGGACTTTTTGATCACTTTTTTTCATTTTTTAATGGTATAATTAGTGACCAAAAATACGCTTTTTTGTACTTTGGATTTTTTTTTTTTACGTGTATGCCATTGACCGTGCGGTTTAATTAACGATATATTTTTTATAGTTCGGGTGATTCAAACTTTTATTAGGGAAAGGGTTAAATGATCTTTATTAACACTTTTTTTTAACTTTTTTTTTTGCATTGTTATAGCTCGCATAGGGACCTATAACACTGCACACACTGACCTTTTACACAGATCACTGGCGTGTATTAACACGCCTGTGATCAGTGTTATCGGCGCTTGACTGCTCCTGCCTGGATCTCAGGCACGGAGCAGTCATTTGCCGATAGTACACCAAGGAGGCAGGTAAGGGCCCTCCCGGTGTCCTGTAAGTAGTTCGGGACGCCGCGATTTCACTGCGTCTATCCCAAACAGCCAGACTGAGCAGCCGGGATACTTTCACTTTCGCTTCAGCTTTGATCGCCGCGTCTGAAGGGTTAATACAGGGCATCACCGAGATCGTGATGTCCTGTATTAGTCGCGGATCCCGGTCATTGATGGCCACCGAGACCGACCCGATATGACGGAAATATACGTCCTTCGTCGTTAAGGGGTTAAAGGGGTACTCCGTTGAAAAACTTTTTTTTTTTACTCAACTGGTGCCAGAAAGTTAAACAGATTTTTAAATTACTTCTATTAAAAAATCTTAATCCTTCCAGTACTTATTAGCTGCTGAATACTACGAGGAAATTATTTTCTTTTTGTAACACAGAGCTCTCTGCTGAATCATGAGCACAGTGCTCTCTGCTGACATCTCTGTCCATTTTAAGAACTGTCCAGAGTAGGAGAAAATCCCCATAGCAAACATATGCTGCTCTGGACAGTGTCTAAAATGGACAGAGATGTCAGCAGAGAGCACTGTGCTCGTGATGTCAGCAGAGAGCTCTGTGTTCCAAAAAGAAAATAATTTCCTCTGTAGTATTCAGCAGCTAATTAGTACTGGAATGATTAATTTTTTTTTAATAGAATTAATTTACAAATCTGTTTAACTTGCTGGCACCAATTGATAAAAAAAAAAAAAAAAAAGTTTTCCACTGGAGTACCCCTTTAACCCCTTAAGGACCGGGGTTTTTTCCGTTTTTGCATTTTTGTTGTTACGCCGAGCGCTCCGGGTCCCCGCTCCTCCCCGGAGCGCTCGCAGCGTTCTCTCAGCCTCCGATTATCCTTGCCGGATAAATTTGATGGGGACTCTAAGTTTTGCCGTGGTTTTCTTTCGCAATGTTCCCTGCATTTGGAGATGATGTCGGCCCAGTTTCCTACTGAAAGGTCTAAGGTGGCTTTCGTAGTCAGCCTTCTGTCTGGGAAAGCCCTGTCATGGGCCACACCGCTCTGGGACCACAATGATCCTGTCACTGCCTCTGTACACTCCTTCTTCACGGAAATTCGAAGTGTCTTTGAGGAACCTGCCCGAGCCTCTTCTGCCGAAACTGCCCTGCTGAAACTGGTCCAGGGTAATTCTTCTGTTGGCGAGTACGCCATCCAATTCCGTACTCTTGCCTCCGAATTATCCTGGAATAACGAGGCCCTCTGCGCGACCTTTAAAAAAGGCCTATCCAGTAACATTAAAGATGTGCTGGCCGCACGAGAAATTCCTGCTAACCTGCATGAACTTATTCATCTTGCCACCCGCATTGACATGCGTTTTTCCGAAAGGCGTCAGGAGCTGCGCCAGGATATGGACTTTGTTCGCACGAGGCGGTTTCTCTCCACCCGGCTTCTCTCTCCTCTGGTCCTCTGCAATCCGTTCCTGTGCCTTCCGCCGTGGAGGCTATGCAAGTTGACCGGTCTCGCTTGACACCTCAAGAGAGGACACAACGCCGCATGGAGAACCTTTGCCTGTACTGTGCCGGTACCGAACATTTCTTGAAGGATTGTCCTATCCGTCCTCCTCGCCAGGAAAGACGCACTCTGACTCCGCACAAAGGTGAGACAGCTCTTGATGTGAACTCTGCTTCTCCACGTCTTACTGTGCCTGTGCGGATGTCTTCTTCTACCTTCTCCTTCTCTGCTATGGCCTTCTTGGATTCCGGATCTGCAGGAAACTTTATTTTGGCCTCTCTCATCAACAGGTTCAACATCCCGGTGACCAGTCTCGCCAGACCCCTCTACATCAACTCTGTTAATAATGAAAGATTGGACTGTACCGTGCGTTACCGCACGGAACCTCTCTTAATGTGCATCGGACCCCATCACGAAAAAATTGAATTTTTGGTCCTCTCTAACTGCACTTCAGAAATTCTTCTTGGATTACCATGGCTTCAACGCCATTCCCCAACCCTTGATTGGACCACAGGGGAAATCAAGAACTGGGGTACTTCTTGCCACAAGGACTGTCTTAAACCGGCTCCCAGTACTCACCGTCAAGACCCTGTAGTTCCCCCGGTATCTGGTCTTCCCAAGGCCTATCTGGATTATGCTGATGTTTTTTGCAAAAAACAAGCAGAGACTTTGCCTCTGCACAGGCCTTATGACTGTCCTATTGACCTCCTCCCGGGTACTACTCCACCCCGGGGCAGAATCTATCCTCTGTCTGCTCCGGAAACTCAAGCCATGTTGGAATACATCCAGGAGAACTTAAAAAAGGGGTTTATCCGCAAGTCCTTCTCTCCTGCCGGAGCTGGATTTTTTTTTGTCTCCAAAAAAGACGGCTCCCTACGCCCTTGCATTGATTACCGCGGACTTAATAAAATCACTGTAAAAAAACGCTACCCCCTACCTCTTATCTCGGAACTCTTTGACCGCCTACGAGGCGCCCACATCTTTACCAAGCTGAACTTAAGAGGTGCTTATAATCTCATCCGCATCAGGGAGGGGGACGAATGGAAGACTGCATTTAACACCAGAGATGGACACTTTGAGTATCTGGTTATGCCCTTTGGCCTTTGCAACGCCCCTGCCGTCTTCCAAGACTTTGTAAATGAAATTTTTCATGATCATCTATATACCTGTGTTGTGGTTTACCTGGATGATATTCAAATTTTTTCTGCCAACTTAGAAGAACACCGCCAGCTAGTGTTGCTCGCGAATATTCGCAATTCAAATTTTATTCTCGAATATCGCATATTCGCGAATTCGCAAATATTCGCGAATATAGCGCTATATATTCGTAATTACGAATATTCTTTTTTTTTTTTTCTCAGTACACATCACAGTGATCATCCCTCTCTGCTTCCAGCTTGTGTGGTGTAAAGAAGGCTCTAATACTACTATGTGAGACCGGTGTGCGAATTTTCTCATATGCAAAAATTCGCATATGCTAATTTTCGCATATGCAAATTTTCGCTTATGCTAATTCTTTATATGCAAATTTTCGCATATGTTAATTTTCGCACACGCGAATATTCACATGTGCAAAAATAAAACGAGAATATTACGAATATGCGAATTTTCTTCTGCTCCCGTACTCTCCAGACCTGACCCATCTAAACCCTTCTTATTGGAGGTAGACGTCTCCTCGGTGGGAGCTGGAGCAGTTCTTCTACAAAAAAATTCTTCCGGGCATGCTGTTACTTGTGGGTTTTTTTCTAGGACCTTCTCTCCGGCGGAGAAAAACTACTCCATTGGTGATCGAGAATTACTGGCCATAAAATTGTCGCTTGAGGAATGGAGGCACCTGCTGGAGGGATCCAAATATCCAGTTATTATATACACTGACCACAAGAATCTCTCTTATCTCCAGTCTGCCCAACGGATGAACCCTCGCCAGGCTAGGTGGACGTTGTTCTTTGCCCGTTTTAACTTTGAAATCCATTTTCGCCCTGCTGACAAGAACATTAGGGCCGATGCCCTTTCTCGTTCTTCAGATGCCTCTGAAGTGGAAGCCTCTCCGCAACACATCATTCCTCCGGACTGTCTGATCTCCACTTCTCCAGCTTCCATCAGACAAACTCCTCCAGGGAAGACCTTCGTTTCTCCATGCCAGCGCCTCGGGATTCTCAAGTGGGGACACTCCTCCCACCTCGAGGCCATGCTGGCATCAAAAAATCCTTTCAACTCATCTCTCGATTTTATTGGTGGCCTACTCTGGAGACTGATGTTGTTGATTTCGTGCGGGCTTGTACTGTCTGTGCCCGGGATAAGACTCCTCGCCAGAAGCCTGCTGGTCTCCTTCATCCTCTGCCTGTTCCTGAACAACCTTGGTCACAGATTGGTATGGACTTTATTACTGACTTGCCTTTATCCCGTGGCAACACAGTTGTTTGGGTGGTCGTTGATTGATTCTCCAAGATGGCACATTTTATACCTCTTCCAGGCCTTCCTTCGGCGCCTCAGTTGGCAAAGCAATTTTTTACACACATTTTTTGCCTTCACGGGTTGCCCACGCATATCGTCTCGGATAGAGGCGTTCAATTTGTGTCTAAATTCTGGAGGGCCCTCTGTAAGCAGCTCAAGATCAAATTAAACTTCTCTTCTTCTTATCATCCCCAATCCAATGGGCAAGTAGAAAGAATTAATCAGGTCCTGGGTGACTATTTGCGACATTTTGTTTCCTCCCACCAGGATGACTGGGCAGATCTTCTAGCATGGGCCGAATTCTCATACAACTTCAGAGTCTCCGAATCTTCTGCTAAATCCCCATTCTTCGTGGTGTACGGCCGTCATCCTCTTCCTCCCCTCCCCACTCCCATGCCCTCTGGTTTGCCCACTGTTGATGAAGTGACTCGAGACCTTTCCACCATATGGAAAGAAACCCAAAATTGTCTTTTACAGGCTTCATCCCGGATGAAAAAATTTGCTGAGAAGAAAAGAAGAACTCCCCCCCATTTTTGCTCCCGGAGACAAGGTATGGCTCTCCGCTAAGTATTTCCGCTTTCGTGTCCCCAGTTATAAACTGGGACCACGCTATCTTGGTCCTTTCAAAATCAAGTGCCAGATCAACCCTGTCTCTTACAAACTCCTTCTTCCTCCTTCTCTCCGTATTCCCAATGCCTTCCATGTCTCTCTCCTTAAACCACTCATCCTTAACCGCTTCTCTCCCAAAGTTGTTTCTCCCACTCCAGTTTCCGGTTCATCTGACGTCTTTTCGGTGAAGGAGATTCTAGCATCCAAGACGGTCAGAGGTAAAAGATTCTTCTTGGTTGACTGGGAGAATTGCGGTCCAGAGGAGAGATCTTGGGAACCTGAGGACAACATCCTGGACAAAAGTCTTATCCTCAGGTTCTAAGAAGAGGGGGAGACCCAAGGGGGGGGGGGTACTGTTATGCCGAGCGCTCCGGGTCCCCGCTCCTCCCCGGAGCGCTCGCAGCGTTCTCTCATTCGCAGCGCCCTGGTCAGACCTGCTGACCGGGTGCGCTGCGATATTACTCCCAGCCGGGATGCGATTCGCGATGCGGGACGCGCCCGCTCGCGATGCGCATCTTGGCTCCCGTACCTGACCCGTTCCCCGTCTGTGTTGTCCCGGCGCGCGCGGCCCCGCTCCTTAGGGCGCGCGCGCGCCGGGTCTCTGCGATTTAAAAGGCCACTGCGCCACTGATTGGCGCAGCAGGCCTAATCAGTATCCTCACCTGTGCACTCCCTACTCATACCTCACTTCCCCTGCACTCCCTCGCCGGATCTTGTTGCCATTGTGCCAGTGAAAGCGTTTCCTTGTGTGTTCCTAGCCTGTGTTCCAGACCTCCTGCCGTTGCCCCTGACTACGATCCTTGCTGCCTGCCCTGACCTTCTGCTACGTCCGACCTTGCTTTTGTCTACTCCCTTGTACCGCGCTTATCTCAGCAGTCAGAGAGGTTGAGCCGTTGCCGGTGGATACGACCTGGTTGCTACCGCCGCTGAAAGACCATCCCGCTTTGCGGCGGGCTCTGGTGAATACCAGTAGCAACTTAGAACCGGTCCACCGACACGGTCCACGCCAATCCCTCTCTGGCACAGAGGATCCACCTCCAGCTAGCCGAATCGTGACATTCGTTTTTTGCTCCTTGCCTTTAAAAAATCATAACTCTTTAAATTTTGCACCTAAAAATCCATATGATGGCTTATTTTTTGCGCCACCAATTCTACTTTGTAATGACGTCAGTCATTTTGGCCAAAAATTTACGGTGAAATGGAAAAAAAAATCATTGTGCGACAAAATGTAAAAAAAAACGCCATTTTGTAACTTTTGGGGGCTTCCGTTTCTACGTAGTACATTTTTCGGTAAAAATGACACCTTAACTTTATTCTGTAGGTCGATACGATTAAAATGATACCCTACTTATATAGGTTTGATTTTGTCGGAAAATTAATACGTTTAAAATTGTCATCTTCTGACCCCTATAACTTTTTTATTTTTCCATATATGGGGCGGTATGAGGGCTCATTTTTTGCGCCGTGATCTGAAGTTTTTAACGGTACCATTTTTGCATTTATAGGACTTATTGATCGCTTTTTATTCATTTTGAAATGATATAAAAAGTGAACAAAAATGCACTATTTTGGACTTTGAAATTTTTTTGCGCGCACGCCATTGACCGAGCGGTTTAATTAATTATATATTTTTATAATTCGGACATTTTCGCACGCGGTGATACCATATATCTTTATTTTTATTTACACTGTGTTTTTTTTTTTATTGGAAAAGGGGGGTGATTCAAACTTTTAATAGGGGAGGAGTTAAATGATCTTTATTCACTTTTTTTTTCACTTTTTTTTTGCAGTGTTATAGGTCCCATAGGGACCTATAAGACTGCACACATTGATCTTCATCATTGATCACTGGTTTCTCATAAGAAACCAGTGATCAACGATTCTGCCGCATGACTGCTCATGCCTGGATCTCAGGCACTGAGCAGTCATTCGGCGATCGGACAGCTCGGAGGCAGGTTGGGGCCCTCCGGCTATCCTGTCAGCTGTTCGGGATGCCGCGATTAGCCGCGGCTATCCCGAACAGCCCGACTGAGCTAGCCGGCCACTTTCGGTTTCACTTTTAGCCGCGCGGCTCAGCTCTGAGCGCGCGGCTAAAGGGTTAATAGCGCGCGGCGCCGCGATCGGTGCTGCGCGGTATTAGAGGCTTCACTATGATGCCGGGCCCGCTGTGATATGACGCGGGGTTACTGTGTAACCCCGCGTTATATCAGGAGAGCAGGACCAAGGGCGTACCTGTACGCCCTTGGTCCTTAAGGGGTTACATGAGCTGCGGATATTAAAGGGGTACTCTGGTGGAAAGCAATTTTTTTATAATCAACTGTTGCCAGAAAGTTAAACAGATTTGTAAATTACTTCTATGACTTGTTTTTACTTACATATTTCCTTATCAGCTGCGGTATGCTCCAGAGGAAGTTCTTTTCTTTTTGAATTTATTTTCTGTCTAACCACATTGCTCTCTGCTGTCACCTCTGTCCATGTCAGAAACTGTTCAGAGCAGGAGCAAATACCCATAGCAAACCTCTCCTGCTCTGAAGAGTTCCTGAAACGAACAGAGGTGTCAGCAGAAAGCACTGTGGTCAGACAGAAAATAACTATCAACTTCCTCTGTAGCATACAGCAGCTAAGTACTGGAAGGATTTTTAAATAGAAGTAATTTACAAATCTGTTTAACTTTCTGGCACCAGTTGATTAAAATTTTTTAGTTTTTCACCCCTTTAACAGTTCCACCTCCATAACTAAATCTGAAATGATTCTCTAAGTTTTTCATAAATCTACATAAACTCCTGCAGGACGAACGGCATACCTGTACGCCACTCGCCCGGCCCTGGTGTTTAAAACGGGGTCACACGCTATTATCCCTTTAGACGCGGCGATCAAAGTTGATCGCCACGTCTAAAAATGAAAGTAAATGCTTCCCGGAAGCTCAGTCGGGATGATCGGGACATCGGGATAAAATCGCGATGTCCCGATCAGCTAGGACGCGAGCGGAGACCCCCTTACCTTGCTCCGTCACGTCCGATCGGCGTTTGATTGCTCCAAGCCTGAGCTACAGGCTTGAGCAATCGAGCCCCTATCTCGCTGATCCATGCAAAGCTATGGCTTTGCAGGGATCATCGTAAAAGATCAGTGTGTGCAGTGTTATAGGTCCCTATGGGAGCTATAACACTGCAAAAAAAAGTGCAAAAAAAAAGTGAACAAAGGTCATTTAACCACTTCCCTAATAAAAGTTTGAATCACCCCTGTTACGCCGAGCGCTCCGGGTCCCCGCTCCTCCCCGGAGCGCTTGCAACATCCTCGCTACTGCAGCGCCCCGGTCAGATCTACTGACCGGGTGCGCTGCGATATCGCCCCCAGCCGGGATGCGATTCGCGATGCGGGTGGCGCCCGCTCGCGATGCGCACCCCAGCTCCCGTACCTGACTCGCTCTCCGTCGGTCCTGTCCCGGCGCGCGTGGCCCCGCTCCCTAGGGCGCGCGCGCCGGGTCTCTGTGATTTAAAGGGCCACTGCGCCACTGATTGGCGCAGTTGGTCTAATTAGTGTGTTCACCTGTGCACTCCCTATGTATACCTCACTTCCCCTGCACTCCCTCGCCGGATCTTGTTGCCATTGTGCCAGTGAAAGCGTTTCCTTGTGTGTTCCTAGCCTGTGTTCCAGACCTCCTGCCGTTGCCCCTGACTACGATCCTTGCTGCCTGCCCCGACCTTCTGCTACGTCCGACCTTGCTCTTGTCTACTCCCTTGTACCGCGCCTATCTTCAGCAGTCAGAGAGGTTGAGCCGTTGCTAGTGGATACGACCTGGTTACTACCGCCGCTGCAAGACCATCCCGCTTTGCGGCGGGCTCTGGTGAATACCAGTAGTAACTTAGAACCGGTCCACTAGCACGGTCCACGCCAATCCCTCTCTGGCACAGAGGATCCACCTCCTGCCAGCCGAATCGTGACAGTAGATCCGGCCATGGATCCCGCTGAAGTTCCACTGCCAGTTGTCGCCGACCTCACCACGGTGGTCGCCCAGCAGTCGCAACAGATAGCGCAACAAGGCCACCAGCTGTCTCAACTGACCGTGATGCTACAGCAGCTACTACCACAGCTTCAGCAATCATCTCCTCCGCCAGCTCCTGCACCTCCTCCGCAACGAGTGGCCGCTTCCGGCCTACGACTATCCTTGCCGGATAAATTTGATGGGGACTCTAAGTTTTGCCGTGGCTTTCTTTCCCAATGTTCCCTGCACTTGGAGATGATGTCGGACCAGTTTCCTACTGAAAGGTCTAAGGTGGCTTTCGTAGTCAGCCTTCTGTCTGGGAAAGCTCTGTCATGGGCCACACCGCTCTGGGACCGCAATGACCCCGTCACTGCCTCTGTACACTCCTTCTTCTCGGAAATTCGAAGTGTCTTTGAGGAACCTGCCCGAGCCTCTTCTGCTGAGACTGCCCTGCTGAACCTGGTCCAGGGTAATTCTTCCGTTGGCGAGTACGCCATCCAATTCCGTACTCTTGCTTCCGAATTATCCTGGAATAATGAGGCCCTCTGCGCGACCTTTAAAAAAGGCCTATCCAGCAACATTAAAGATGTTCTGGCCGCACGAGAAATTCCTGCTAACCTGCATGAACTCATTCATCTAGCCACTCGCATTGACATGCGTTTTTCCGAAAGGCGTCAGGAGCTCCGCCAGGATATGGACTTTGTTCGCACGAGGCGTTTTTTCTCCCCGGCTCCTCTCTCCTCTGGTCCTCTGCAATCCGTTCCTGTTCCTCCCGCCGTGGAGGCTATGCAAGTTGACCGGTCTCGCTTGACACCTCAAGAGAGGACACAACGCCGCATGGAGAATCTTTGCCTGTACTGTGCCGGTACCGAACACTTCCTGAAGGATTGTCCTATCCGTCCTCCCCGCCTGGAAAGACGTACGCTGACTCCGCACAAAGGTGAGACAGTTCTTGATGTCAACTCTGCTTCTCCACGCCTTACTGTGCCTGTGCGGATATCTGCCTCTACCTTCTCCTTCTCTACTATGGCCTTCTTGGATTCCGGATCTGCAGGAAATTTTATTTTGGCCTCTCTCATCAACAGGTTCAACATCCCGGTGACCAGTCTCGCCAGACCCCTCTACATCAATTGTGTTAACAATGAAAGATTGGACTGTACCGTGCGTTACCGCACGGAGCCCCTCCTAATGTGCATCGGACCTCATCACGAAAAAATTGAGTTTTTGGTCCTCTCCAATTGCACTTCCGAAATTCTCCTTGGACTACCGTGGCTTCAACGCCATTCCCCAACCCTTGATTGGTCCACAGGAGAGATCAAGAGCTGGGGTACTTCTTGTTTCAAGGACTGTCTTAAACCAGTTCCCAGTACTCCCTGCCGTGACCCTGTGGGTCCCCCTGTAACCGGTCTCCCTAAGGCTTATATGGACTATGCTGACGTATTTTGCAAAAAACAAGCTGAGACTTTACCTCCTCACAGGCCTTATGACTGTCCTATTGACCTCCTCCCGGGCACTACTCCACCCCGGGGCAGAATTTATCCTCTGTCCGCCCCAGAGACTCTTGCTATGTCTGAATACATCCAGGAAAATTTAAAAAAGGGGTTTATCCGCAAATCCTCCTCTCCTGCCGGAGCTGGATTTTTCTTTGTGTCCAAAAAAGATGGCTCCCTACGTCCTTGCATTGATTACCGCGGACTTAATAAAATCACGGTAAAGAACCGCTACCCCCTACCTCTTATCTCAGAACTCTTTGATCGCCTTCAAGGTGCCCACATCTTTACCAAACTGGACTTAAGAGGTGCTTATAATCTCATCCGCATCAGGGAGGGGGACGAATGGAAAACTGCATTTAACACCAGAGATGGACACTTTGAGTATCTAGTCATGCCCTTTGGCCTGTGCAACGCCCCTGCCGTCTTCCAAGACTTTGTTAATTACATTTTTCGTGATCTCTTATATTCCTGTGTTGTTGTGTATCTGGACGATATTCTGATTTTTTCTGCCAACTTAGAAGAACATCGCCAGCATGTCCGCATGGTTCTTCAGAGACTTCGAGACAATCAACTTTATGCCAAAATGGAGAAATGTCTGTTTGAATGTCAATCTCTTCCTTTCCTAGGATACTTGGTCTCTGGCCAGGGACTACAAATGGACCCAGATAAACTCTCTGCCGTCTTAGATTGGCCACGCCCCTCCGGACTCCGTGCTATCCAACGTTTTTTGGGGTTCGCCAATTATTACAGACAATTTATTCCACATTTTTCCACTATTGTGGCTCCTATCGTGGCTTTAACCAAGAAGAATGCCAATCCTAAGTCCTGGTCTCCCCAAGCGGAAGACGCATTTAAACGGCTCAAGTCTGCCTTTTCTTCTGCTCCCGTGCTCTCCAGACCTGACCCATCTAAACCCTTCCTATTGGAGGTTGATGCCTCCTCAGTGGGAGCTGGAGCGGTCCTTCTACAAAAAAATTCTTCCGGGCATGCTGTTACTTGTGGTTTTTTTTCTAGGACCTTCTCTCCGGCGGAGAGGAACTACTCCATCGGGGATCGAGAACTACTGGCCATTAAATTGGCACTTGAGGAATGGAGGCATCTGCTGGAGGGATCAAAATTTCCAGTTATCATTTACACCGATCACAAGAATCTCTCCTATCTCCAGTCTGCCCAACGGCTGAATCCTCGCCAGGCCAGGTGGTCGTTGTTCTTTGCCCGTTTTAACTTTGAAATTCATTTTCGCCCTGCCGACAAGAACATTAGGGCCGATGCTCTCTCTCGTTCCTCGGATGCCTCGGAAGTAGAGGTCTCTCCGCAACACATCATTCCTCCTGACTGTCTGATCTCCACTTCTCCAGTCTCCATCAGGCAAACTCCTCCAGGGAAGACCTTCGTTTCTCCACGCCAACGTCTCGGGATTCTCAAATGGGGTCACTCCTCCCACCTCGCAGGCCATGCGGGCATCAAAAAGTCCTTGCAACTCATCTCTCGTTTCTATTGGTGGCCGACTCTGGAGACGGATGTTGTTGATTTTGTGCGGGCCTGTACTGTCTGTGCCCGGGATAAGACTCCTCGCCAGAAGCCTGCTGGTCTCCTTCATCCTCTGCCTGTCCCCGAACAGCCTTGGTCTCTGATTGGTATGGACTTTATTACAGACTTACCCCCATCCCGTGGCAACACTGTTGTTTGGGTGGTCGTTGATCGATTTTCCAAGATGGCACATTTTATTCCTCTTCCTGGTCTTCCTTCAGCGCCTCAGTTGGCAAAACAATTTTTTGTACACATTTTTCGTCTTCACGGTTTGCCCACGCAGATCGTCTCGGATAGAGGCGTCCAATTCGTGTCAAAATTCTGGAGGGCTCTCTGTAAACAACTCAAGATTAAATTAAACTTCTCTTCTGCTTATCATCCTCAATCCAATGGGCAAGTAGAAAGAATTAACCAGGTCCTGGGTGACTATTTACGGCATTTTGTTTCCTCCTACCAGGATGACTGGGCAGATCTTCTACCATGGGCCGAATTCTCGTACAACTTCAGAGTCTCTGAATCTTCTGCTAAATCCCCATTTTTCGTGGTGTACGGCCGTCACCCTCTTCCCCCCCTCCCTACTCCCTTGCCCTCTGGTTTGCCCGCTGTGGATGAAGTGACTCGTGATCTTTCCACCATATGGAAAGAGACCCAAAATTCTCTTTTACAGGCTTCATCTCGCATGAAAAAGTTTGCCGATAAGAAAAGAAGAGCTTCCCCCATTTTTGCTCCCGGAGACAAGGTATGGCTCTCCGCTAAATATGTCCGCTGCCGTGTCCCCAGTTACAAACTGGGACCACGCTATCTTGGTCCTTTCAAAATCTTGTGCCAAATTAATCCTGTCTCTTACAAACTTCTTCTTCCTCCTTCTCTTCGTATTCCCAATGCCTTTCATGTCTCTCTCCTTAAACCACTCATCATCAACCGTTTCTCTCCCAAACTTGTTTCTCCCACTCCTGTTTCCGGTTCTTCTGACATCTTCTCCGTGAAGGAGATACTGGCCTCCAAGACGGTCAGAGGGAAAAATTTTTTTTTGGTAGATTGGGAGGGCTGTGGTCCTGAAGAGAGATCCTGGGAACCTGAGGACAACATCCTAGACAAAAGTCTGGTCCTCAGGTTCTCAGGCTCCAAGAAGAGGGGGAGACCCAAGGGGGGGGTACTGTTACGCCGAGCGCTCCGGGTCCCCGCTCCTCCCCGGAGCGCTCGCAACATCCTCGCTACTGCAGCGCCCCGGTCAGATCTACTGACCGGGTGCGCTGCGATACCGCCCCCAGCCGGGATGCGATTCGAGATGCGGGTGGCGCCCGCTCGCGATGCGCACCCCGGCTCCCGTACCTGACTCGCTCTCCGTCGGTCCTGTCCCGGCGCGCGCGGCCCCGCTCCCTAGGGCGCGCGCGCGCCGGGTCTCTGCGATTTAAAGGGCCACTGCGCCACTGATTGGCGCAGTTGGTCTAATTAGTGTGTTCACCTGTGCACTCCCTATGTATACCTCACTTCCCCTGCACTCCCTCGCCGGATCTTGTTGCCATTGTGCCAGTGAAAGCGTTTCCTTGTGTGTTCCTAGCCTGTGTTCCAGACCTCCTGCCGTTGCCCCTGACTACGATCCTTGCTGCCTGCCCCGACCTTCTGCTACGTCCGACCTTGCTCTTGTCTACTCCCTTGTACCGCGCCTATCTTCAGCAGTCAGAGAGGTTGAGCCGTTGCTAGTGGATACGACCTGGTTACTACCGCCGCTGCAAGACCATCCCGCTTTGCGGCGGGCTCTGGTGAATACCAGTAGTAACTTAGAACCGGTCCACTAGCACGGTCCACGCCAATCCCTCTCTGGCACAGAGGATCCACCTCCTGACAACCCCCCTTTTCCCATATAAAAAAACTGTAACTAAAACATAAATAAACATATGTGGTATTGCGGCGTGTGCGGAAATGTTCAAACTGTAAAAATATATTGTTAATTAAACCGCACGATCAATGGCGTACGCACAAAAAAATTCCAAAGTCCAAAATAGCGTATTTTTGGTCACTTTTTATATCATGAAAAAATTAATAAAAAGCGATCAAAAAGTCAAATCAATACACGAATGGTACCAATAAAAACTTCAGAAAACGGCACAAAAAATTTGTCCTCATACCGCCCCGTACGTGGAAAAATAAAAAAGTTATAGGGGTCAGAAGATGAGAATTTTTAACGTATAAATTTTCCTGCATTTAGTTATGATTTTTTTTCCGAAGTATGACAATATCCAACCTATATAAGTAGGGCATCTTATGGATCTACAGAATAAAGATAAGGTGTTATTTTTACCGAAAAATGCACTGCATAGAAACGGAAACCCCCAAAAGTTACAAAATGAAATTTTTTCTTCAATTTTGTCGCACAATTAATTTTTTTTTCCGTTTCGCCATGGATTTTTTGGTAAAATGACTAATGTCACTGCAAGATATTAGAATTGGTGTTGCAAAAAATAAGCCATCATATGGAATTTTATGTGCAAAATTGAAAGCGTTATGATTTTTAGAAGGTGATGAGGAAAAAATGAAAATGCAAAAATGGAAAAACCCTGCATCCTTAAGGGGTTAATAGACACACTTTGAATGGAGTAACCAACAATAAGGTGGTCTGCTGTGCTATTGTGTATAGCAAAATAACATGTACACTTGGGAAGGGGCCCACCGTCACAAATGGGATGTCAATGTATACTTGAAATATACAGCATTAAAGGGGTACTCCAGTGGAAAACTTTTTTTTTTTTTTTAAATCAACTGGTGCCAGAAACTTAAACAGATTTGTAAGTAACTTCTATTAAAAAGTACTGGAAGGATTAAGATTTTTTAGGGGCTGTACACTACAGAGGAAATGCTTTTCTTTTTGGATTTCTCTATTTCACGACCACAGTTCTCTCTGCTGACCTCTGCTGGAAGGATTAAGATTTTTTAATAGTAAAGTAATTTACAAATCTGGGGCCTGGGGCCTGACAAAGCGATACAGCTGTGGCCCGACGTCTGACTTCCCCCGTAACATCTTCAGCATCCCGCTGCTTCCTCGCTTGACCGCGATGTTCATGGGTTGAATCACCTTCAGTACACCGGGTGAGTTGCTCCGCTATTTCTACTTCTTTCTGTGACCATTAATTTACAAATCTGTTTAACTTTCTGGCAGCAGTTGATTTAAAACTAAAAGTTTTCCACTGGAGTACCCCTTTAATGCTGTGCAAACAAAGCCTTATAATAACCTACGGTATTTATTTTTTCTTTAAGTGTACGTTCACACGTACGCAGATTTGATGCGCAGGATTTGATGCACAGGATTTTCTGCTGCAGATTTCAGTGTAAACTAAATGACTGAGCACAGCTTCTAATCGGCAGTTACAAATCCTGCGCATCAAATCTGCGCAGGATCCTGTATGTGTGAAAGCACCCTTAACCCCTTAACGACGCAGGACGTATATTTACGTCCTGCGCCGGCTCCCGCGATATGAAGCGGGATCGCGCCGCGATCCCGCATCATATCGCGTCGGTCCCGGCGGTAATCAACGGCCGGGACCCGCGGCTAATACCACACATCGCCGATTGCGGCGATGTGCGGTATTAACCCTTTAGAAGCGGCGGTCAAAGCTGACCGCCGCTTCTAAAGTGAAAGTGAAAGTGACCCGGCTGCTCAGTCGGGCTGTTCGGGACCGCCGCGGTGAAATCGCGGCGTCCCGAACAGCTGATCGGACACCGGGAGGGCTCTTACCTGCCTCCCCGGTGTCCGATCGACGAATGACTGCTCCGTGCCTGAGATCCAGGCAGGAGCAGTCAAGCGCCGATAATGCTGATCACAGGCGTGTTAATGCACGCCAGTGATCAGCATTAGAGATCAGTGTGTGCAGTGTTATAGGTCCCTATGGGACCTATAACACTGCAAAAAAAATGTAAAAAAAAAGTGTTAATAAAGGTCATTTAACCCCTTCCCTAATAAAAGTTTGAATCACCCCCCTTTTCCCATAAAAAAAATAAAACAGTGTAAAAAAAATAAAAAATAAACATATGTGGTATCGCCGCGTGCGTAAATGTCCGAACTATAAAAATATATCATTAATTAAGCCGTACGGTCAATGGCGTACGCGCAAAAAAATTCCAAAGTCCAAAAAAGCGTATTTTGGTCACTTTTTATATCATTAAAAAATGAATAAAAAGTGATCAAAAAGTCCGATCAAAACAAAAATCATACCGATAAAAACTTCAGATCACGGCGCAAAAAATGAGTCCTCATACCACCCCATACGTGGAAAAATAAAAAGTTATAGGGGTCAGAAGATGACATTTTTAAACGTATAAATTTTCCTGCATGTAGTTATGATTTTTTCCAGAAGTGCGACAAAATCAAACCTATATAAGTAGGGTATCATTTTAACCGTATGGACCTACAGAATAATGATAAGGTGTAATTTTTACCGAAATATGCACTGCGTAGAAACGAAAGCCCCCAAAAGTTACAAAATGGCGTTTTTTTTTCGATTTTGTCGCACAATGATTTTTTTTTCCGTTTCGCCGTGCATTTTTGGGTAAAATGACTAATGTCACTGCAAAGTAGAATTGGCGACGCAAAAAATAAGCCATAATATGGATTTTTAGGTGGAAAATTGAAAGGGTTATGATTTTTAAAAGGTAAGGAGGAAAAAACGAAAGTGCAAAAACGGAAAAACCCTGAGTCCTTAAGGGGTTAAAGGGGTTATCCAGGAAAAAAAACTTTTTTATATATATCAACTGGCCCCAGAAAGTTAAACAGATTTGTAAATTACTTCTATTAAAAAATCTTAATCCTTTCAGTACTTATGAGCTTCTGAAGTTCAGGTTGTTCTTTTCTGTCTAAGTGCTCTCTGATGACACATTTCGGGAACCGCCCAGTTTAGAAGAGGTTTTCTATGGGGATTTGCTTCTAAACTGGGCGTTTCCTGAGACACGTGTCATCAGAGAGCAGTTATACAGAAAAGAACAACCTTAACTTCAGAAGCTCATAAGTACTGAAAGGATTAAGATTTTTTAATAGAAGTAATCTGTTTAACTTTCTGGAGCCAGTTGATATATCAAAAAAAGTTTTTTCCTGGATAACCCCTTTCATGGGTAATATCCCCACTATCTGTTGCTAAATAGCTGCTTACCCAGAAGGTGGTTCAGATGTTTCAGAATGAAACTCAATTGATTTCAACACAATATTTAAAGACAGCTGTCTGTTATTTATTCATACTCAGATCTTGCCATTGTGCCTAGAGCACAGTGTAAGGGCAAAAAAAGATATTGTTCTGTTTTGTCTGTTCTTATAGTTTTGCCTTAGGAGAGAACATGGAATGCAGCACACTAAAGAGGCAGACTACATATTGCTCTAAGCCCTTCTCAGCAGTTGTCTTTATACTCTACTGCCTAAGGGCTAGTTCACACATTTTCTAAAATATCTTTTTTCTTCGGAACCCACCTACAAACTGTACTCTATGTACTACTATTGTCACGATGCCGGCTGGCAGGTAGTGGATCCTCTGTGCCAGAGAGGGATTGGCGTGGACCGTGCTAGAGGATCGGTTCTAAGTCACTACTGGTTTTCACCAGAGCCCGCCGCAAAGCGGGATGGTCTTGCTGCGGCGGTAGTGACCAGGTCGTATCCCCTAGCAACGGCTCAACCTCTCTGGCTGCTGAAGATAGGCGCGGTACAAGGGAGTAGACAGAAGCAAGGTCGGACGTAGCAGAAGGTCGGGGCAGGCAGCAAGGATCGTAGTCAGGGGCAACGGCAGAAGGTCTGGAATCACAGGCAAGGAACACACAAGGAACGCTTTCACTGGCACTAGGGCAACAAGATCCGGCGAGGGAGTGAAGGGGAAGTGAGGTGATATAGGGAAGTGCACAGGTGTAAACACTAATTGGAACCACTGCACCAATCAGCGGTGCAGTGGCCCTTTAAATCGCAAAGACCCGGCGCGCGCGCGCCCTAGGGAGCGGGGCCGCGCGCGCCGGGACAGAACTGACGGGGAGCGAGTAAGGTACGGGAGCCGGGGTGCGCATCGCGAGCGGGGCGCTACCCGCATCGCGAATCGCATCCCGGCCGGAGGTGGTAACGCAGCGCCCCGGGTCCGTGGAACCGACCGGGGCGCTGCAGTGAGGGAAGTGTAGCGAGCGCTCCGGGGAGGAGCGGGGACCCGGAGCGCTCGGCGTAACAGTACCCCCCCCCTTGGGTCTCCCCCTCTTCTTGGGGCCTGAGAACCTGAGGATCAGACTTTTGTCCAGGATATTGTCCTCAGGTTCCCAGGACCTCTCTTCTGGACCACAACCCTCCCAATCCACTAAAAAAAAAGTTCTTCCCTGACCTTTTTAGAGGCCAAAATCTCTTTGACAGAGAAGATGTCCGAGGAGCCGGAAACAGGAGTGGGAGGAACAGATTTAGGAGAAAAACGGTTGAGGATGAGAGGTTTAAGAAGAGAGACGTGAAAGGCATTAGGGATACGAAGAGAAAGGAGGAAGAAGAAGTTTGTAAGAGACAGGATTAATTTGACACAAAACTTTAAAAGGACCAAGATAGCGTGGTCCCAACTTATAGCTCGGGACACGGAAACGGACATATTTAGCGGAGAGCCATACCTTGTCTCCAGGGGAAAAAATGGGAGGAGCTCTTCTTTTCTTATCTGCGAATCTCTTCATGCGAGAAGAAGCCTGTAAGAGAGAATTTTGGGTCTCTTTCCATATGGTGGAAAGATCACGAGAAATTTCATCCACAGCGGGCAGACCAGAGGGCAAGGGGGTAGGGAGGGGGGGAAGAGGGTGACGGCCGTACACCACGAAAAACGGAGATTTGGAGGAAGATTCAGAGATTCTGAAATTATACGAGAATTCGGCCCAAGGTAGAAGATCTGCCCAGTCATCCTGGCGGGAGGAAACAAAATGTCGTAAATAGTCACCCAAGATCTGGTTAATTCTCTCTACTTGTCCATTGGATTGAGGATGGTATGCAGAAGAAAAATTTAATTTAATCTTGAGTTGTTTACAGAGAGCCCTCCAGAATTTAGACACAAATTGGACGCCTCTATCCGAGACGATCTGTGTAGGCAACCCGTGAAGACGAAAAATGTGTACAAAAAATTGTTTAGCCAACTGAGGCGCTGAAGGAAGGCCAGGAAGAGGGATGAAATGTGCCATTTTGGAGAATCGATCAACGACCACCCAAATAACAGTGTTGCCATGGGATGGGGGTAAGTCAGTAATAAAATCCATACCAATCAGAGACCAAGGTTGTTCGGGGACAGGTAGAGGATGAAGAAAACCAGCGGGCTTCTGGCGAGGAGTCTTATCCCGGGCACAGATAGTGCAGGCTTGCACAAAGTCCACCACATCAGTCTCTAGAGTCGGCCACCAATAGAAGCGAGAGATGAGTTGCACAGATTTCTTGATGCCCGCATGACCTGCGAGATGGGAGGAGTGACCCCATTTGAGGATCCCAAGGCGTTGGCGTGGAGAAACAAAGGTCTTTCCTGGAGGAGTTTGCCTGATGGAGGCTGGAGAAGTGGAAATCAGGCAGTCAGGAGGAATGATGTGTTGAGGAGAGAGTTCAATTTCAGAGGCATCTGAGGAACGAGAGAGAGCATCGGCCCTAATGTTTTTATCAGCAGGCCGAAAGTGAATTTCAAAATTAAATCGGGCAAAGAACAGAGACCACCTGGCCTGACGAGGATTCAGCCGTTGGGCAGACTGGAGGTAGGAGAGGTTCTTGTGATCGGTGTAAATAATAACTGGAAATCTTGATCCCTCCAGCAGATGCCTCCATTCCTCAAGTGCTAATTTAATGGCTAGAAGCTCTCGATCCCCGATGGAGTAGTTCCTCTCCGCCGGAGAGAAGGTCCTGGAAAAAAAACCACAAGTAACAGCATGCCCGGAAGAGTTTTTTTGTAGAAGGACAGCTCCAGCTCCCACTGAGGAGGCATCAACCTCCAATAGGAAGGGTTTAGATGGGTCAGGTCTGGAGAGCACGGGAGCCGAAGAAAAGGCAGACTTGAGTCGTTTAAAGGCGTCTTCCGCTTGAGGAGGCCAGGACTTGGGATCGGCATTTTTTTTTGTTAAAGCCACAATAGGAGCCACAATGGTAGAAAAATGTGGAATAAATTGCCTGTAATAATTGGCGAACCCCAAAAAACGTTGGATGGCACGGAGTCCGGAGGGGCGTGGCCAATCTAAGACGGCAGAGAGTTTATCTGGGTCCATTTGTAGTCCCTGGCCAGAGACCAAGTATCCTAGAAAAGGAAGAGATTGGCATTCAAACAGACATTTCTCTATTTTGGCATAGAGTTGATTATCACGAAGTCTCTGAAGAACCATACGGACATGCTGGCGGTGTTCTTCTAGATTGGCAGAAAAAATCAGGATATCGTCCAGATATACAACAACACAGGAGTATAGTAGATCACGAAAAATTTCATTAACAAAGTCTTGGAAGACGGCAGGGGCGTTGCATAGACCAAAGGGCATGACCAGATACTCAAAGTGTCCATCTCTGGTGTTAAATGCCGTTTTCCATTCATCCCCCTCTCTGATGCGGATGAGATTATAAGCACCTCTTAAGTCCAGTTTGGTAAAAATATGGGCACCTTGGAGACGATCAAAGAGTTCAGAGATGAGGGGTAGGGGGTAGCGGTTCTTAACCGTGATTTTATTAAGACCGCGGTAGTCAATGCAAGGACGTAGAGAGCCATCTTTTTTGGACACAAAGAAAAATCCGGCTCCGGCAGGAGAGGAGGATTTACGGATAAAGCCCTTTTTTAAATTTTCTTGGACGTATTCAGACATGGCAAGAGTCTCTGGGACGGACAGAGGATAGATTCTGCCCCGGGGTGGAGTAGTGCCCGGGAG
Source organism: Hyla sarda (assembly GCF_029499605.1). NCBI lineage: Eukaryota > Metazoa > Chordata > Amphibia > Anura > Hylidae > Hyla > Hyla sarda. The sequence continues at coordinate 171,656,367 of NC_079194.1, read as the reverse complement.
GAGGTCAATGGGACAATCATAAGGCCTGTGAGGAGGTAGAGTCTCAGCTTGTTTTTTGCAAAAAACGTCCGCAAAGTCCATATAGGCCTTAGGGAGACCGGTTACATGAGGAAGCACAGGGACACGGCAAGGTTTACTGGGAACCGGTTTTAAGCAGTCCTTGGAACAAGAGGGCCCCCAACTCTTGATCTCCCCAGTGGACCAATCCAGGATTGGGGAATGGAGTTGAAGCCAGGGAAGTCCAAGAAGGATTTCAGAAGTGCAATTGGGGAGGACCAACAGTTCAATCCTCTCGTGATGAGATCCGATGCACATTAGAAGGGGCTCCGTGCGGAAACGTATAGTACAGTCCAATCTTTCATTGTTTACACAATTGATGTAGAGGGGTCTGGCGAGACTGGTCACCGGGATGTTGAACTTGTTGACGAGAGAGGCTAAGATGAAATTTCCTGCAGATCCAGAGTCCAAGAAGGCCACAGCAGAGAAGGAGAAGGCAGAGGCAGACATCCGCACAGGCACAGTAAGACGTGGAGAAGCAGAGTAGACATCAAGGACTGTCTCACCTTTGTGCGGAGTCAGCGGACGTCTTTCCAGGCGGGGAGGACGGATAGGACAATCCTTCAGGAAGTGTTCGGTACTAGCACAGTACAGGCAGAGATTCTCCATGCGGCGTCGTGTCCTCTCTTGGGGTGTCAGGCGAGACCGGTCGACCTGCATAACCTCCACGGCGGGAGGCACAGGAACAGATTGCAGGGGACCAGAGGAGAGAGGAGCCGGGGAGAAGAAACGCCTCGTGCGAACAGAGTCCATATCCTGGCGGAGCTCCTGACGCCGTTCGGAAAAACGCATGTCAATGCGAGTGGCAAGATGGATGAGTTCATGTAGGTTAGCAGGGATTTCTCGTGCGGCCAGAACATCTTTAATGTTGCTGGATAGGCCTTTTTTAAAGGTCGCGCAGAGTGCCTCATTATTCCAGGATAATTCTGAAGCAAGGGTACGGAACTGTACGGCATACTCGCCAACGGAAGAATTACCCTGGACCAGGTTCAACAGGGCAGTCTCAGCAGAAGAGGCTCGGGCAGGTTCCTCAAAGACACTTCGAATTTCCGAGAAGAAGGAGTGTACAGAGGCAGTGACGGGGTCATTGCGGTCCCAGAGCGGTGTGGCCCAAGCCAGGGCTTTTCCAGACAGCAGGCTGACTACGAAAGCCACCTTAGACCTTTCAGTGGGGAACTGGTCCGACATCATCTCCAAGTGTAATGAACATTGGGAAAGAAAGCCACGGCAAAACTTAGAGTCCCCATCAAATTTATCCGGCAAGGATAGTCGTATTCCAGAAGCGGCCACTCGCTGCGGAGGAGGTACAGGAGCTGGCGGAGGAGATGATTGCTGGAGCTGTGGTAGTAACTGTTGTAGCATAACAGTCAGTTGAGACAGCTGTTGGCCTTGTTGCGCAATCTGTTGTGACTGCTGGGCGACCACCGTGGTGAGGTCAGCGACAACTGGCAGAGGAACTTCAGCGGGATCCATGGCCGGATCTACTGTCACGATGCCGGCTGGCAGGTAGTGGATCCTCTGTGCCAGAGAGGGATTGGCGTGGACCGTGCTAGAGGATCGGTTCTAAGTCACTACTGGTTTTCACCAGAGCCCGCCGCAAAGCGGGATGGTCTTGCTGCGGCGGTAGTGACCAGGTCGTATCCCCTAGCAACGGCTCAACCTCTCTGGCTGCTGAAGATAGGCGCGGTACAAGGGAGTAGACAGAAGCAAGGTCGGACGTAGCAGAAGGTCGGGGCAGGCAGCAAGGATCGTAGTCAGGGGCAACGGCAGAAGGTCTGGAATCACAGGCAAGGAACACACAAGGAACGCTTTCACTGGCACTAGGGCAACAAGATCCGGCGAGGGAGTGAAGGGGAAGTGAGGTGATATAGGGAAGTGCACAGGTGTAAACACTAATTGGAACCACTGCACCAATCAGCGGTGCAGTGGCCCTTTAAATCGCAAAGACCCGGCGCGCGCGCGCCCTAGGGAGCGGGGCCGCGCGCGCCGGGACAGAACTGACGGGGAGCGAGTAAGGTACGGGAGCCGGGGTGCGCATCGCGAGCGGGCGCTACCCGCATCGCGAATCGCATCCCGGCCGGAGGTGGTAACGCAGCGCCCCGGGTCCGTGGAACCGACCGGGGCGCTGCAGTGAGGGAAGTGTAGCGAGCGCTCCGGGGAGGAGCGGGGACCCGGAGCGCTCGGCGTAACAACTATACTATAAAAGTTAGTAACTTTGTGGGAAAAAAAAACCTCCTTTAGGAAAAGTTTCTGAAAAAATTATAATAGTATTTGCTCCTAATATTGCATTGTAAAACTTGGAAGAAATCTTGCCTAGTTTTACGGTTAGCTCATGAGTCCAATCACAAACTCCTATCTACATAAGGTCTCACAGCTAACAATGCAGAGCAAAAACCAAGCCATGAGGAGTTAAATAACTGCATGTAGAACTCAGAGGACAGGAGTGTATGAAGGTGAAGATCTGGGCAAAGGTACAAGAAAAATTCTGCTTCACTGAAAATTTCTAAGAGCACAGTGGCCTTTATAGACTTAAATGAAAAATACTGAAAACAACCAGGACTCTTCCTAAAATTGGCCACCCCACCATACTAAGTAATTGGAGAGAGAATCAATCGCCTTGCTATGAGAGGTGACCAAAAACCAAATGGTCATTTTTGGCTGAGGTTCAAATATCCTGTATGCAGATGGAAGAAACTTCCATAAGGTCAACCCACACTTCAGCACTCCACCTGCAGCACTTCACATCTGAGCTTTATGACATATTGGCCAAAAGAAGCTGCTTCCTAGCAAAGGGCAAATGAAAGCCTGCCTGAAGTTTGCAAAAAAAAGCACCCAAAGGACTCAAACTGTGAGAAACAAGACTCTCATGAAGCCAAGGTTGAATTTTTTAGTTCTTTTGTACTTAATTCTAGGCTTTAAATCTGTAGGAAACCAGGCAATGCTCATTACCAGCACAATACTGTTACTACTGGAAGGAGGGGGGGGGGGGGGGAGGTGTTGTTTTAATAGCAGCAAATCGCTATTAAAAATGGCTATTTCTGGGCTACAGAGAGCTTTTACACTTACAGCCCCTATTAGCTTTAACCAGGAAAAAAACTTAGACCTTTGGAGTGCATGTATTTCAGTAATACACCCTAGTATGGTTGCAACAGAAAAAAACATACTCTCTCTGTCTGAACTGTCTCTGCCTGCACTATGGTTGCTTGCAGTCTTTGAATGGGGAGTGCTTCCTGTGATGATCTTAATTGGCAGACTATGAAACGACTTCTAAACTCTCCCTGCCTGCCTGCAGTGATGCGGGCTTGAGGTCAATGAATTTCCCCTGTGCTGATCTGTATTGTCAGTAACTCTGATTAGTGACACACAGTGTCTGCTCTCTCTCTAGCCAGAACGAATGCTGGCTTGAGGTGAATGGATTTGCCGCTGTAAAGATCTGTATTGTCAGTAACGGTGATTAGTGCTCACACACAGTCTCTGCTCTCTCAGCAAAACGGGAAATGCCCGTCTTCGGCAATGGCTGCCCGAATATATAGGGCTGTGACATCACAGGGCTGGCTGGCTGCTGATAGGCTGCATGTGATTCAGGGTGATCCTGCCTTCCCAGACTTCCTTTCCCCATGTCTTCACACGTGTAGCTGCCATTTTAGCCCCCCAGCCTGCACAAAATGTAGTGAATGAAGCAATTCGTTACCACGTAGCGTGAGGAAATTGGGGTTTGTTCAGAATCAAATTTTTCATGAAATTTGGAACAAATTTTACTTTGTCAGCTTGCTTGTGTACAGATAATATCATATTTGATAAAAGAGGGAAGTATGCAATGCTATTCTCTTCCTCAAAAGTAAAAAAAAACACCACTATGGAACCCCATTAGAAATCAAAGGGGTCCAAATGTCTGTTCTTTGATAGGTATGGAACTGCATAGTTTTTTTGCATAATATGCGCCACAACAGATTAAAGTTCGTCAGGATTTCCCAATTTTTTTAAAATTTTTTTTTTTTTACAATAAAATGTAATTTTAGATCTTCAGGCTCAGTATCTCCCCCTATATCCTACACCCCTTGGACTTTTTTGTTACAGTGTCTTCCCAAACAGAGAGCCTCCAATTGTTGAAAAACTACAACTTTCCTGCATGCCCCAAAGCAGGGGTGTGGAAATTTTTTTAAAAAACTACTTGTCCACGGGACTAAAATGGAGCAAAATCTACTTGTCCCTCATGACGATCCACTTGTCCGGGCCAATTTTTGCTTTTACGCTCAAATTTTTTCCTCCTCGCCCTATAATAGCCATAACTACCTACTATAAGGATACCTTTTAATTTTTCAAAAACATATTCTCTGAACCAAAAAAATATATATTAAGGGAAGTGAAATTGAAATAGTAAAATATAATTTTGCAGATTTGGCGGTTTCCTTTTCTACGCCATTTACCTTGTGGTTGAGGTAACATGTTAGTTTTATACTTTAGGCCGCCTGATTACAGCGATACCAGATTTGTATCGTTTACGTCATGTTTTACTAATTCTGAACTTTTTTTAATTGCCATTTTTTAACCCCTGTAGCTTTATTTTTTTTCCCGCATACCAGGCTGTATGAGGGCTCATTTTTTGCGCCATAATCTGTTTTTTGTATCGGTACCATTTTGGTATTGATCTGACTTTTTAATCGCTTTTTAACTTTTTTTTCTGGGATATTATAAAAATTGCAAATCTGTGGTTTGCTATTTTTTTTACATTTACGGTACGGGATACATAATGTTATATTTTAATAGGTTGTACAATTACGCATGAAGCGATACCAAATATGTTTATTTGTATTATGTTTACATGTTTTTATATAGGAATAGGGGGAGATTTGAACTTTTAACATGGAAGGGGTTAATGCAGCGGTCTTCAAACTGTGGCCCTCCAGGAGGAGCCTGTAGTCTCTGCTATTTTAGGGGTGGGGAGAGTGCTTAGCCCTACGTCGCATGTGTTATTCACATCACGCTTGTAGGGCGGTACTTTTGGTTTTGGTGTTGGTGGTTGGTGCGGCGCGTGGTGGTGTTCCAGGGTGGGGGGGGGGGGGGTGTCTCAGTGTGGTGGGTAAGTAATATACAGAGGCTCTCTCCAGTTCATAGGACCTAACAGGGTACAGTTCGGCACTCCATGCTTTTGTGGTGGCTGGATTGGGAACAAGCCTTGTGGGGGTGTAGAGTAGTTAGGGTGTTGCTGTTCATTATAATTAAGGGCGCTGTTAACTCTTGTCACTCATGACGCCAGGGTGAGGGTTAAATGCTGTGTTTCTTGATAGGCTTATTTTCACCCTTCCCAAGAGCAATAGTTGATGCAGAAATAAAGGATTGTCCACAACCGCTGTTAACTGAAAACTTGCAGGAACTTTTACTGAGGAATTTCTGTACATATAGCAATAGTAACAGTCCAGATGACAGAGTCTCTAAACATATAGCTGAGCAGCGATTGACAGTCGGTTGGGATCAGATAAGTCCATTTTAGCTTCTTGAGGATTATATAGCAGAGATCCGCTGGATTTAGGGGAGTATTTATGTCCAGTGGTCTTGCGATGAGTAGCGGGGAATTGCTTAGTCTATCCGCTATGATAGAGGCCTGGGCTGCAAGGCTTTGGCCTAGTGAATTGTCTTGTAAGCTGCGGAGGTCCTACCTCTTCCAGAGTCAGCAACCCAAGAGAGGGATCAAGATGGCGCAGGTCCCTTATATGGGCAGGGGCTGGCCATTTTGGATTGGTCCGTAACGACTGTCACTCACCGTTACAGTGCATTGTGGGGAACACGTCACGGGAACCTCCAAAGGTCCTGTAGCAAAACCATAGAGTTCTAACCTAATCACGTGACCCGCAGGTCCTGCTGCGCTTGAACAGGTAGGCAATTAAATATATACATCTTTCTATACCTATACTTACATTTATATTGATAAGAACTTCCCTATAGTCATTCACTAACTGAGGGGTGACAAGGGGAAAACTACAGAAGAGGGACTCCGACGTCCTTGGGACTCTGACTATGGGGACACCACACTTTGAGAGCAGTACCATGTGGTACGCTGGGTTCAGGTTTCACTTTCCATTATGGGCAGGTTCCTGGCACCTGGCTGTTTCATGCGGCTCAATCTGGTAGTATGGTGTGTATCTCGCCTCTGGGGGGGCGGAGTCTCACTGATGCCACATATTAGGTATAGCGGCATGCAAGGCTAGCCTGGACATGGTTATTGTGGATTGCTATTGGTACTTGATTAGTCAAAGGGCGCAAGTGAGAGGTTTAGGGGTGCATTGGGTCAGACATGCTATGATCATGGCAGCCTTTTTGCAGTCTCACCCTGATCAATCATGGGTGCAGTGGCTGTTGCAGGGTTTCAAGTTTGGATTTCATACTGGCCTGGTGACATTGCCACAACAATCGCATCTACTGCATGTCACAATTTACAGTCTGCCAGTAGAGATCCAGATGCAGTTACCAAACTAATTCAGGCAAAAGTTCAGAAAGGGTACATGAAAGGCCCCCTTTCAGAAATTCGCTTTGATACATGGAGAATTAGTCAAGTAGGTGTGGTTGTCGGCAAGTTTTACCAATAAAAAACATTTCATTTATTATCTGTCTGCACCTCATTCCTGCAACATTACTAGTCTAAATACTTTAGTGCCATCTGAGGAGTTCTCGATAAAATACGCATAGACCAGGCCATCCAAATTATCATCAGTCTAGGGACGGGCTTGGCTCTCAAAAGCGGATGTCACAGATGCTTTCGAATTGTTGCTTATTCTCCCGGACTTATGGAAATGGTATGGGGTGCAATGGCAAGGACTATATTACTCCGCAACCAAGCTTACCTTAAGGGCCAAAAGCAGCCCATGATTCTTTGATCAGTTTGCTTCGGCACTCCACTGGATCTTAGAGTTTGTGGTTAGTTTCCCCAATATTATCCATTATTTGGATGACTTCCTTATCATTGAATCTCCGCACAAAGTACCATCCAGTTTGTCAGAATTGAGGCTGGGTTCACACTACATTTGTAGTGTATGGGAACCAGATATGCCTGGGGGGAGCAAAAACCGGGCGCTCCCGTATCCCAGCTGCATCCGGCCTGAACCCCATTAATTTCAATGAGCCGATCGGAGTCAAACGCTGACTCCAGCCGGCTCACTTTTGCCCCGTATATGGTTTTCTGACCAGACCTAAAACCGTGGTGTAGAGGTCCGGCTAGAGAATCGCATACAGGACAAAAATGAGCCGACCTGGAGTCAGCGTTTGACTCCGGTCGGCTCATTGAAATGCATTAGATTTGGGCTGGGTCCGGCTGGGATATGGGAGCGCCCGGTTTTCGCTCCCCCCAGCTGTATCCGGTTCCCGTATTGCTAAATCGTAGTGTAACCCGGCCCTACGTTTGACATTCTACAGTTCTCTGCCTCCTAGCAGGGACCTTACTGGGCATTATTCTAGATACTGTGGCTATGGAGGAAAGGTTACCAGCAGAGAAATTGTCACGCATCAGAAATACCATCGAGGTAAACCTGTGTTTATGGGAGGTGCCTGTAGCCTCCACTATTTTAGGGGTGGGGAGAGTGCTTAGCCCTATATCGCATGAGTTATTCCCTACCCTTACCCTCCCTCTTTTTTCATGGTCTTACTGTATTTTTGTTTCAAGGGTATGCCCTCTTTAGGTGTACCCCTGACGGTGGCTCGGGCACACCACTAGCTAAAGTTAGTAGGGGTTAGATTAGCTAATAGGTAGTATTGCGGGTTAGTGGGGTGGTCTACTATTCAGATGTAATGCTTTGACCATAAATGGCATATATCTACTGCTCAGCATCAGCTGTGCTCCCGGCTCTGTAGCCGCAAGCACAGCTGAGTCCTGATCTGTCCAGGGACATTTTCCAGCGCAGCATGCTGTGCTGGAAAATGCTGTATGGCTGTGGAGAGAAGTAGGGATGCTATGCATCACTCCTTCTTTCTAAGGATGCTAAAACTATGGCATTTTTGCATTTTTGCTTAATTCTTGCTGCAATTTGGAAAAACTCCCAGATAACAGCAAAACGCCGGGGTCAGGGGAAAAAACGGCAAACCCAAAAAGGCAAAGTGGGTTTGGCATTTTGCTTATCCCCATTGACTCCCTGCTAACATCTGGCTGCAGCGTTTTTCCCCACGGAAAAACGTGCTATACTACACTATACTAAAAAGTGCTATACTACACCGCACATTAAATTACAGGGAAGACAGTCACTGGAGTGACACCAACCCAACCTTTGTCAAGGGGTGGTGTCCTCCTAGCAGGATGCGGTATTTATGTCCCCAATATCCAATGAATTGCATGTACATACTAATTAAACACCATCACACCTGGATGTGGAGCTTTCACTTGGCAAGCACATCCAAGTGCATTGTTTTGCCCTGTTAAAGGGGTACTCCGGTGGAAAACTTTTTTTTTAAAATCAACTGGTGCCAGAAAGTTAAACAGATTTGTAAATTACTTCTACTAATTCTACTACAGAAGAAATTATTTTCTTTTTGGAACATAGAGCTCTCTGCTGAATCACGAGCACAGTGCTCTCTGCTGACATCTCTGTCCATTTTAGGAACTGTCCAGAGTAGGAGAAAATCCCCATAGCAAACATATGCTGCTCTGGTCAGTTCCTAAAATGGACAGAGATGTCAGCAAAGAGCACTGTACTCGTGATGTCAACAGAGAGCTCTGTGTTCCAAAAAGAAAATAATTTCTTCTGTAGTATTCAGTAGCTAATAAGTACTGGAAGGATTAAGATTTTTTAATAGACGTAATTTAAAAATTTGTTTAACTTTCTGGCACCAGTTGATAAAAAAAAAAAAAAGTTTTCCACCGGAGTACCCCTTTAACATGTCCTTCTATATCGCCATGTAAAAAGAATGTTTTTCTATATTGTTTTTGTATATTTTGGTTGGGGCCAGCCCCGGGGTTATGCACAATGCACTTTATTTCCCCTAAGAGCGAGATGTGGCGCAGTGCGCGTGAGCCAGTTTTAATGCCCAGTGACTCTGTGGTAGGCAGCGTCAGCTGATCTGGCTCTATGACGCGATACACGGAAGTCAACTGGATCTGTTATACAGAGGCGGGTGCACCAAGTGAAAGCTCCACATTCAGGCGTGATGGTGTTTAATTAGTATGTACATGCAGTTCATTGGATATTGGGGACATAAATACATATCCTGCTGGGAGGACAGTGTAGCACTTGTAGTGTAGCAATGTGTGTGATGTTGTCCTGTTTTGTAATATCTTATTTATGGTGCATTTAAAGGGGTACTCCGGTGCTAACACATCTTATCCCCTATCCAAAGGATAGGGGATAAGATGCCTGATCGCGGGAGTCCCGCAGCTGGGGACACCCGCGATCATGCACGCGGCACCCCGTTAGTAATCAGTCCCCGGAGCGTGTTCGCTCTGGGTCTGATTACGGTCGACCGCAGAGCCGGTGGCGTGTGACGTCACGCCTCTGCTCCCGTGTGATGTCACGCTCCGCCCCTCCATGCAAGCCTACGGGAGGGGGAGTGATAGCTATCACGCCCCCTCCCGTAGGCTTGCATTGAGGGGCGGAGCGTGACGTCACACGGGGGCGGGGGCGTGACGTCACACGCCACCGGCTCTGCGGTCAACCGTAATCAGACCCGGAGCGAACACGCTCCGGGGACTGATTACTAACGGGGTGCCGCGTGCATGATCGTGGGCGTGCCCAGCTGCGGGACTCCCGCGATCAGGCATCTTATCCCCTATCCTTTGGATAGGGGATACGATGTGTAAGTAACGTAGTACCCCTTTAACTAATGTGTATCATATGGACATTAATAATAGGTGCTAGGCTTATATTTGTATGTAGGCAATATTTATGACACTTGAGTGACACCCTGTCTGTTTGTTTTCTCCCCATCTTGGGATGAATCCCTCCATTTTTAATATTATGCTTCTATAAAGTTTATTTATTACTTTTGTATTATATCTTTGTAATGACTAAATTTTTTGAGGTTTTCTTGTAAATTATTTGGAGGTCAAGTAGCACTGATTTATGGGATGCATCATAAATGCTGCATGGTAGATACGCTATTATGGTATTAGTATAGAATTCATTTCTTTACCCCTTTAGTCTGAGATTTGTAGTTGTAAGTCATATAGAGGGACATTTATCAATGTTTGCTTATGTATTCTTCTTTTTAGTAATTTTTTCCTTACTTTTTTTTTGCTTATGTGCGACATATTTATCAACTGGTTTCAGCCTGTTAATAATTTTCTTTCACGTAAGCAATTTTTCCTTTTTACTTTGGTAGTAGCTTTTTCTGCTCCATGTTTGAGCTGGAGTAAATTTAGTCAATTTTTAACGCTGTTGCGACTTTTTTTTGCGCAGTTGCGACTGTCGCAGTTAATAAATACCTGACTACCCGTAGTCCATTTTAAAATTATTACTACATAGTAAATTTTAGGAAAACTTGCTTTTCTCGCTTTCCAGTCAAAATGTCGCACGAAAAATCACGTAGTCGCAGTTGCGACAATTTTGCAACAATTATAGTAAAGAAAACCTGACTAAACCCGTTGATAAATGTCCATATTAATTAGTAAATAGGGTTCACCTGTCTGTAATTTGATCTCAGTTCAAATACGCTTGTTCTGTGAAGGCTTTATAGTTTGTCCTAGAGAGCATTACTTAACAAAAAGCAACAGGAAGACCAAGGAGCTCACCAAACAGGTTTGGTATAAAATGGTAGGATTAAGTTATAAAAAATAGTTCAAGCTTTGAACATCTCATGGAGCATCATAAAATCTATCATCAGAAAAGGTAAAGAATATAGCACAACCACAGACCTAGAAAGCCGTCTATCCAAACTGGACTGAAAATGATTCAGAGAAGCAACCAGGAAGAAGGCCCATGGTAACTCTGAAGAAGTTGCATAGATCAGCAGCTGAGGTTGGAGAATCTGTCCACAGGATAACTATTGGTCGTTTAATCCCCAAATCTGGCCGCTAAGAGTGAAAAGGAGGCAAGAAAAAAGTCATTGTTGAAAGTGAGCCTCAAGAAATCCTTTTTTGGAGTTTGCCACAAGTGAAGTGGAAAGGTGCGACTATATGACATGAAAATTTTACTCTTTGGCAGAAATTCAATACCTTGAGCACACCACCCCCACCGTGAAACATGGTAGTGGTAGCATCATGCTGTGGGGAAGCTTTTCTTAACCTGTTGGGGACGAAGGGCGTATCCATACGCCCGTGGGAATTTCGGTCCCCGCCGCGTGCCGGGCGGGGACCCGACCGGGGTGACTGCTGATATCTATCAGCAGGCACCCCGTGCAAATGCCCAGGGGTGTCATTAGACCCCCCCATGTCGGCGATCGGCGCAAATCGCAAGTGAATTCACACTTGCGATTTGCGCCGATTCCGGGTCATTATGGGTCTATGGTGACCCGGTGACCCGAAATAGAAGGGGGATCGCGGTTGTCTAAGACAACTACGATTCCCCTGAAGCGATAGGAGTGAGGAGGCAGGGGTGCCACCCCTCCTATCCCTGCTATTGGTGGTCTAGATGCGACCACCAATAGCAGATCGGGGGTGGAGGGGTTTACTTTCGTTTTCCCCGTCCTGCCCACCCACAATAGGCGGGGCAGGACGGGGAAACGACGGGGACCGAACGCCGAAGGTCCACTTACCCCTCCGGAGGCTGCGGGCGACGGTGATCGGCGGGCGGCGACGTTGTTCGGACGGGCGGCGTGCGGCAGAAGAGGATGGCTCCCTGGATCCTACGGAAGCCGGTAAGTCTGAGACTGTAGCCCTCCAGATGTTGCAAAACTACAACTCCCAGCATGCCCAGACAGCTGTTTGGGCATGCTGGAATATGTAGTTTTGCAACAGCTGGAGGGCTGCAGTTTGAGACCACTATATAGTGGTCTCTAAACTGTATCCCTCCAGATCTTACAAAACTACAACTCCTAGCATGCTCAAACAGCTCTTTGCTGTCTGGGCATGCTGGGATTTGTAGTTTTGCAACATCTGGAGGGTCACAGTTTTGAAATCACTGTGCAGTGGTCTATAAACTGAAGCCCTCCAGATGTTGCAAAACTGCAAATCCCAGCATGCTCAAACAGCAAACAGCTGTCTCACCATGCTGGGAGTTGTAGTTGCGTAACCTCCAGCTGTTGCATAACTACATCTCCCAGCATGCCCTTCGGCGATTAGTACATGCTGGGAGTTGTAATTTTGCAACAGCTGGAGGCACACTGGTTGGAAAATTCTGAGCTAGGTAACAGAACCTAACTGAAGGTTTTCCAACCAGTGTGCCTCCAGCTGTTGCAAAAGTACAACTCCCAGCATGCACTGTCAGTGCATGCTGGGAGTTGTGGTTTTGAAACAGCAAGAGGTTTTTCCCCCATGTGAACGTACAGGGTACATTCACACGGGCAGGTTTATAGTAAGTTTCCTGCTTCAAGTTAGGTCTGCGGCAAATTTTTCGCCGCAGCTCAAACTCCTAGCGGGAAACTCACCATAACACGCCAGTGCAAATGTACCCTAAAAACACTACACTACACTAACACATAATAAAGAGTAAAACACTACATATACACCCCCTTACACTGTCCCCCCCAATAAAAATGAAAAACGTATTGTACGGCAGTGTTTCCAAGATGGAGCCTCCAGCTGTTGCAAAACAACAACTCCCAGCATTTCTGGACAGCCACTGACTGTCCAGGCATGCTAGGAGTTAAGCAACAGCTGGAGGCACCCTGTTTGGGAATCACTGGCGTGGAATACCCCTATGTCCATCCCTATGAAATTCCTAATTTAGTCCTCAAATGCGCATGGCGCTCTCTCACTTCAGAGCCCTGTCGTATTTCAAGGAAACAGTTTAGGGCCACATATGGGGTATTTCCGTAATCGGGAGAAACTGCACTACAAATTTTGGGGGGCTTTTTCTCCTTTTACCCCTTATGAAAAGGAAAAGTTGAGGGTTACACCAGCCTGTTAGTGTAAAAAAAAAAATGTTTATACTAACATGCTGGTGTTGCCCCATACTTTTTATTTTCACAAGCAGTAAAAGCAAAAAAAGCCCCCCAAAATTAGTAACGCTATTTCTCCTGAGTACGGAAATACCCCATATGTGGGCGTAAAATGGTCAGCGGACGCACAACAAGGCTCAGGAGTGAGAGCGCTCCATGTACATTTGAGGCCTAAATTGGTGATTTGCACAGGGGTGGCTGATTTTACAGTGGTTCTGATATAAACGCAAAAACATAAATACCCACATGTGACCCCATTTTGGAAACTACACCCCCCCATGGAACGTAACAAGGGGTATAGTGAGCCTGAACACCCCACAGGTGTTTGATGAATTTTCATTAAATTTGGATGGGAAAATGAAAAAAAAAACAAATGTTTACACTAAAATGCTGGTGTTACCCTAAATCTTTCATTTTCACAAGGGAAAATAGGAAAAAAGCCCCCCAAAATTTGTAACCCCATTTCCTCTGAGTAAGAACATACCCCATATGTGGATGTAAAGTGCTCGGCGGGCGCACTACAATGCTCAGAAGAGAAGGAGCGCCATTGGGATTTTGAAGAGAAAATGTGTCCGGAATTGAAGGCCACATGAGTTTACAAAGCCCCCATAGTGCCAGAACAATGGACCCCCCCCCCCCACATGTGAACCCATTTGGAAACTACACCCCACGTGTAATGTAATAAGGGGTACAGAGAGCATTTACGCCCCACATGTGTCTGACAGATTTTTGGAACAGTGGTCCGTGAAAATGAAAAATTTTATTTTTCATTTGCACAGTCCACTGTTCCAAAGATCTGTCAAGCGCCAGTGGAGTGTAAATACTCACTGCACCCCTTATTAAATTCTGTGAGGGGTGTAGTTTCCAAAATGGGGTCACATGTGGGGGGGTCCACTGTTCTTGCACCACAGGAGGCTTTGTAAACGCACATGGCCCCTGACTACCATTCCAAACGAATTCTCTTTCCAAAAGCTCAATGGCGCTCCTCCTCTTCTGAGCATTGTATTTCGCCCGCAGAGAATTTTACGTCCTTACATTGGGTATTTCCATACTCAGAAGAGATGGGGTTACAAATTTTGGGGGGCATTCTCTCCCATAACCCTTTGTAAAAATGGTAAATTTGGGGAAGAAACTGCTCTTTAGTGAAATTTTTTTTTTCATTTACACATCCGATTTTAACGAAAAGTCGTCAAACACCTGCGTGGTGTTAAGGCTCACTGAACCCCTTGTTACGTGCCTTGAGGGGTGTAGTTTCCAAAATGGTATGCCATATGGGGTTTTATGCTGTTCTGGCACCATAGGGGCTTCCTAAATGTGACATGTCCCCCAAAAACCATTTCAGCAAAATTCACTCTCCAAAATCCCATTGTTGCTCCTTCCCTTCTGAGCCCTCTACTGCGCCTGCCGAACACTTGACATACACATATGAGGTATTTCCTTACTCGAGAGAAATTGGGTTACACATTTTTGGAGGCTTTTTATCCTATTACCACTTGTAAAAATTCAAAAACTGGGTCTACAAGAACATGCGAGTGTAAAAAATGAAGATTTTGAATTTTCTCCTTCACTTTGCTGCTATTCCTGTGAAACATCTAAAGGGTTAACAAACTTACTGAATGTCATTTTGGATACTTTGAGGGGTGTAGTTTTTATAATTGGGTAATTTGTGGGGTATTTCTAATAGGAAGGCCCTTCAAATCCACTTCAAAACTGAACTGGTCCCTGGAAAATTCTGATTTTGAAAATTTTGTGAAAAATTGGAAAATTGCTGCTGAACTTTGAAGCCCTCTGATGTCTTCCAAAAGTAAAAACATGTCAACTTTATGATGCAAACATAAAGTAGACATATTGTATTTGTGAATCAATATATAATTTATTTGGAATGTCTATATTCCTTACAAACAGAGAGCTTCAAAGTTAGAAAAATGAAAAAATTTCTAATTTTTCATAAAATTTTTGAATTTTTCACCAAGAAATGATGCAAGTATCGACAAAAATTTACCACTACCATAAAGTAGAATATGTCATGAAAAAACAATCTTGGAATCAAATTTTTAAGTAAAAGCATCCCAGAGTTATTAATGCTTAAAGTGACAGTGGTCAGATTTGCAAAAAATGCTCCCATCCTTAGGGTTATAATGGGCTCCGTCCCCAAGGGGTTAATTAAGCAGGCACAGGGGAACTATGAAGGAGATTTATCAAGCTTCGTAGTAGATTTTTTTTGGCGTAAAAAAATTTGCACGTACTTGCGCACGTGTGACTTTTCTATACATGCTGCGACTTTTTGATTTTTATTTATTTCAAAGCACATTTCTGAAATCTTTTTTTTACTTTACAGTGGTCATGTATTTATCAAATGCGATAGTTGCTATTTATGAAGAAAAAAAGTTGCATCTCCATTTAAAAGTCGCATATGTATTCCAGGACCAACCTGGCTTACAGAAAGTGCATATGTCTGCAGAAAAGGAAATTAACACCCACTTTAACAACTGTTCTTGTTCTGCATCATGACACAAAGAAACTACATTAATGTTAATGTTAATTATAGAAAAAATTTATTTTATTACTAATAACTCTATAAATTTTAAGGTTAAAAATACACACTGCACACCTTATTAATTTTAGGACATGTACATGCTGGTGTACCCACTAAAATTTAAAATTAATGTTGTGCAGCCTGCTGCATTCTGTGCCGGGCGCTGCCTTCGAGACGGGGACGTCACGGCCTAGCCTCCTTGTGATGTCGCGCCACGCACCACAGAATGCCAGGGGCTGCACCGAGATCTTGGGGGTCCCCAGGGGCGGGACACCTGCGATCATACATCTTTTCCCCTATGCTTTGGATAGGGGATAAAATGTATAAAGCCGAAATACCGCTTTAAGGCTATTTCAATTCCAGTTTGTAGATGAAGCATAATGGGCAAAAATTCCAAGGGGGTGAACACTTATACAAGGCATTGTATGCTACTATAACACTGACATTCAGACATAGTGGTAACTCTACTGTGTTTAGACTTCACAGTATGGATAACTTTTATTCTCTCCAAATTATTTTGAGGAGGAATAATGCTCTACAATGCTTGTAGAATGGCCAACTGCATTTGAGAAAATCTGGATATAGCACCTGCAAGCAACCTTTAATGGGCCAAAATTTTGGCACCAAGAAAATTAGCAAAGCCATTATATTTATATCTAAACTCTGATTGTTTCCATCTGAGATAACCTCAGGTCTGGTTATAGATAGTGAATGATTATTTTCCTATATTTCTGTTTAAATAAAGTATAAGGCAGCTTCACAAGGGGTTATCCTTCTTGTAGCGTGAGAACTTCGCCTAAATCAGAGGAAATCTTTATTGAGTGTCTGCATATTTCTGACAGACTTTCCTAGACGTGCCTTTTTTTTTTCTTTCTAGATTTTCTTTTTCTATTTAGACATTTTCATTGCTCTGTGGCCAAAGGTTGGATTTACATGTCAAAATGTATAAAATCTCAAAGGCTAGAAAGAGAAAGCTATATCCATCACAAGAATAAGGTGTTCTCAATATCAGGTGAATGTGTCAGACAAGTCAATAGGCTCTAAGGAGGTGTCAGAAATACTAACTAGAAAATCAGGTGTTAATTGTATTCAGGTACACAGAAGTCTCAGCATAGTAGCTGTTGACAGTAAGAATTGTGCTAATTTTGTTTACTCCACATGAACCTGTTTCAAAGACTTCAGTATAAGAATGCCACAGAATCAATGTCTACCCAGCATATGGGAGGTTAAACTTGCAAACATTTCTCCAGCAGCTAAAATATGCAGAGTCTTATGTGAAGACATTCACAAATTTACTTGTGAAGTGAAAGGACTTAAAGGTAATCTTAAAGGCTTATTCCAGACAAAAAATAATTTTCTCCAACAGTCTTTTACCCTTCAGCTAGCAGAACTCTTGGGGTTTAAAAAGAAGTGCCCTCAGCCTTTGGGAGAGCTGATAAATAAAATTCCAGATATTAAGTTTCCAAAATGGGTAGTATAAAGATATTTAAAGACTTTGTATAATTTAACCCCTTAACGACCACGAGCGTATATTTACGCCGTGGCCGGCTCCCATTATGTGAAGAGTGCTCAGGATTCGTACCTTCTGAGTCTCGGTTGCTATCAGCAACTTGGACCTGCGGCTAATTCCGGACATCACAGATCGTGCTGATGTCCAGCATTAACCCTTTAGATGCCACAATCAAAGATTGCAGTGTCTAAATTGGAAGAAAATACTGTCGGTTAGCTCAGCGGAGCTGTTCGGGACCGCCGGGGTGAAATCATGGTGTCCCAAACAGCTAAGAGGACAGCGGAAGGTGCCTTACCTTGCTCCTCGCTGTCCGATCGTCGCTTCATTGCTCCAAGCCTGAGATCTAGGCAGGAGCAATCGAGCACAGATTACACTGATCAATGCTATGCTATGTCATAGCATTGTTCAGTGTATGCAATCAAAGGATTCCATGCAATAGTCCCCATGGGGGGCAAAAAAAAAAAAAGTGTAAATAAAGTTTAAAAAGTTAATAAATGTGATTTAACCCATTCCTGAATAAAAGTTTGAATCACCCCCTTCTTCCATTTAACCCCTTAAAGGGGTACTTCGGTGGTCAACGTGTTTTTCCGTTTTTTACTTACCCTATTTGTTTTGTTTCATTTCTATTCTTGTTGTTTAGGCTACTATATTTCAGTTCTTTGTTGTCTTTCTATCCCCCACTTTGTTTTCCTATCTTTGCTTCTATTTCCGGTTTCCTGCTGTGCTGAAAACTACAAATTCTGACCACTGTCACTTTAAGCATTAATAACTCTGGGATGCTTTTACTTTTCATTCTGATTCCGAGACTGTTTTTTCGTGACATATTCTACTTTATGTTAGTGGTAAATTTTTGTCGATACAGTGACCCCCCGACCTACGATGGCCCCGACATATGATGAAATCGACATACGATGGCCTCTCAGAGGCCATCGCATGTCGATGTCAGCATCGACATACAATGCTTTTTTATGTCGGGGCCATCGCATTAAGTGCTATCCGGCAGCGCCAAATGCTTAAGCTGCTGCCGGATAGCAGCTTAATGTTCCCCGTGTGGTGTGGTAAGTATTACTTACCCATCCACGATGCTCCGGGGTGCCCTCCGGGTCCAGTGTTTGTCTTCTCGGCCCTCTCCGATGACGTCAATACGCTGCTGCGCACGTCATCCAATAGGAATGGTGTACGCAGCAGCGTAATGACGTCGCTACGCAGGCCCAGTAAGGCCTTGTGGAAGACAGCAGAGGACCGGAGAAGACAGCAGAGGATCGGAGAATACAGCAGAGGACAGTAGAAGACAGCGGAGGACTGGAGAAAACAGCGGAGAGCCCAGCGGAGGCCCAGGGACACCATCTCGAGCGGCGGGGACAGGTGAGTACAGCTTTCTATACTTTACATTGCACGAATCCCTCTACATACGATGGATTCGACAAACGATGACTCGTTTGGAACGAATTACCATGGTATGTTGAGGGACCACTGTACTTGCATTATTTCTTGGTGAAAAATTCAAAAATTTGATGAAAAAATGTACATTTTTAAATTTTTCTAACTTTGAAGCTCTCTGCTTGTAAGGAAAACAGACATTCCAAATAAATTATATATTGATTCACAAATACCATATGTCTACTTTATATTTTCATCATAAAGTTGACATGTTTTAACTTTTGGAAAACATCAGAGGGCTTCAAAGTTCAGCAGCAATTTTCCAATTTTTCACAAAATTTTCAAAATCTGAATTTTTCAGGGACCAGTTAAGTTTTTAAGTGGATTTGAAGGGCCTTCATATTAGAATTACCGCATAAATGACCCCATTATAAAAACTGCACCCCTCAAAGTATTCAAAATGACATTCAGTAAGTGTGTTAACCCTTTAGGTGTTTCACAGGAATAGCAGCAAAGTGAAGGAGAAAATTCAAAATCTTCATTTTTTACACTCGCATGTTCTTGTAGACCCAGTTTTTACAAGGGGTAATAGGAGAAAAAGCCCCCCAAAATTTGTAATCCAATTTCTCTCGAGTAAGGAAATACCTCATATGTGTAGGTCAAGTGTTCGGAGGGCGCAGTAGAGGGCTCAGAAAGGAAGGAGCAACAATGGGATTTTGGAGAGTGAATTTTTCTGAAATTGTTATTGAGGGGCATGCCACATTTTAGGAAGCCCCTATGGTGCCAGAACAGAAAAAAAAAACATGGGATACTATTTTGGAAACTACACAGGTGTTTGATGACTTATCATTAAATTCGGATGTATAAATGAAAAAAATGTTTTTTCACTAAAGTGCAGTTTTTCCCCCCAAATTTACCATTTCTACAAAGGGCAATGGGAGAAAATGCCCCCCAAAATTTGTAACCCCATGGGAATACCCTATGCTAGGACCTAAAATGCTCTGTGGGCAAACTACAATGCTCAGAAGAGAAGGAGTCACATTTGTCTATGGGAAAGCAAATTTTGCTGAAATGGTTTTTGGGGGGCAGGTCACATTTATGAAGCCCCTATGGTGCCAGAACAGCAAAAAAAAAACACATGGCATACTATTTTGGAAACTACACCCCTCAAGGCACGTAACAAGGGGTCCAGTGAGCCTTAACACCCCACAGGTGATTGACGAACTTTCATTAAAGTGGGATGTGAAAATGAAAAATTTTATTTTTAACACTAAAATGCTGGTGTTACCCCAAACTTTTCATTTTCACAAGGAGTAATAGGAGAAAATGCTGCACAAAATTTGTAACCCCATTTCTCTCGAGTAAGGAAATACCTCATATGTGGATGTAAAGTGCTCTGCGGGTGCACTAGAGGGCTCAGAAGGGAAGGAGCGACATTGGAGAGAGAATTTTGCTGAAATGGTTTTTGGGGGCATGTCCCATTTAGGAAACCCCCATGATGCCAGAACAATAAAAAAAAAACATGTCATACTATTTTGGAAACTACACCCTCACAGAATTAAATAAGGGGTGCAGTGAGCATTTACACCCCACTGGCATTTGACAGATCTTTGGAACAGTGGCCTGTGCAAATGAAAAATTTTATTTTTCATTTTTACGGACGACTGCTCAAAAAATCTGTCAGACACCTGTGGGGTGTAAATGCTCACTGCACCCCTTGTTACATTCCATGGGGGGGGGGTGTAGTTTCCAAAATGGGGTCACATGTGGAGGGGGTCCACTGTTCTGGCACCATGGGGGCTTTGTAAACACACATAGCCTTCAATTCCAGCCTAATTCTCTCTCAAAAAGCCCAATGGCGCTCCTTCTCTTCTGAGCATTGTAGTTAGCCCGCAGAGCACTTTACATCCACATATGGGGTATTTATAATATACTCAGAAGAAATGGGGATACAAATTTTTGGGGACTTTTTTCCTATTACCCCTTGTGAAAATGAAAAATTTGGGGTAACACCAGCATTTCAGGGAAAAAAAACAAATTTTAAATTTTCATGTCCAACTTTAACGAAAATGTGTTAAAGACCAGTGGGTTGTTAAGGCTCACTATACCCCTGTTTACACTCCGTGAGGGTTGTATTTTCCAAAATGGGGTCACGTGTGGGTGTTTTTTTTTGCGTTCATGTCAGAACTGCTGTAACGATCAGCCACCCCTCTGCAAATCACCAATTTAGTCCTCAAATGTACATGGTGCGCTCTCTCACTCCTGAGCCATGTAGTTTGTCCGCAGAGCATTTTATGTACACATATGGGGTATTTCCGTACTCAGAAGAAATTGCGTTAGAAATTTTGGGGGTCTTTTTCTCCTTTTACCTTTTGTGAAAATGAAAAGTATGGGGCAACACCAGCATGTTAGTGTAAAAATTAAAAAAAATTTACACTAACATGCTGGTGTAGCCCCCAAATTTACCTTTTCATAAGGGGTAAAAGGAGAAAAATCCCCCCAAAATTTGTAATGCAATTTCTCCCGAGTACGGAGATACCCCATATGTCGCCCTAAACTGGTGCCTTGAAATACGACAGGGCTCTGAAGTGAGAGTGCGCCATGCGCATTTGAGGCCTTAAGAAGGAATTTGCAATAGGGGCCCGGTTACAAGGATGGGGCTTGTCTCCACCAAAACCCTACAGCAGTGTTTTCCCACACAGGGGGCCTCCAGCTGTTGCAAGACTCCCAGCCTGCCAGGACACTGTATGGCTGTCCGGCAACACTGGGAGTTGTGGTTTTGCATCAGCTGGAGGCGCCGTTTAGGAAACACTGCCGTATGGTATGAGACGTTTTTCATTTTTATTGGGGGGGGGGGGGGACATGTAAGGGGGTGCATATGTAGTGTTTTACTTTTTATTAACACAGCAGAGATAGAATAGACGGCAACTCACTGGATGAATCGTGCAGCTTTATTCCTCGAGACACAACAGGTACAGCAGGTACACAAAAGAGCAACGTTTCGCCAATAGGCTTCTTCCGGCTTACTGGTATGACGTGGCACCGGCGCGCTAGATATACGTCTGCAGCAGCCGGTGTCATGGCAACCAGGATACACAGACCTACAGCGGAAGCACTGACAGGCGCTGACACCGAGGTCTCTCGAGGCTATCCCTCCAATGAGATAGATATTGCACTAAATAAAGCTTTTAGAAGGCCACAGAGAAGATCCCTTACCGCAATCTTTGCTGCAGCCTTCTCCGCCACACTTTCCGTCTGCATTCCTCCTGCTACCGCCGCTGCTCCGGGATGCTGCCTCCGCCGGTCCGGGTAAGCCGGGCCATGTTCCCCCCTTCTCTGCCCAACTTCGATCAGTGGGCAGAGCGGGGAACTGAACTCTAACCCCCCCCCGTCCCCCTCCTGCCATTGGTGGTCAGCCTGACCAACCAATGGCAGGGGATAGGAGGGGGTGGCAACACTGCCACCTGGCTCCTATCCTTTAGGATGGTTGGAGCTGGCTCTGACAGCTCCGATCATTCTTATTTTCCGTGCGATCTGGTGACCCGATCTGAATTGACCTGCGATTTGCTGCGATCACCGACATTGGGGTGCCCCTAGGCATTGCCACAGGATGCCTGCTGATAGATATCAGCAGTCATCCCGGTCCGATCACCACCCGACGAGCTGCGGTGATTGGAAATACGGAGGGCGTATGGATATGCCCTCCTTCCTTAAGTCTCTCTGTGGGAAATATGAATAGGTGTATATATACGTCAGTGCAGGGGACCATAGAAGAGCAGCCGGCCACATCTATACATTATACAAGAGGATCACAACGGGTGTCAGGAGTGATATTCGCTGTGATCTTTCCTTAACTGCAGGTACTACTACTCCCAACATGGAGCACTCTCTGCTCAATGCTGGGAGCTGTAGTACCTGCATTAATAGACAGATCGCAACAGGTGTCAGAAGTTACACTCACTGCGATCTGTCTATTAATGCAGGTACTACACCTCCCAGCATGGAGCAGAGTTTGCTCCTTGTTGGGAGTAGTAGTACCCGCAGTTAAGGACAGATCACAGCGGGTATCACTCCTGACACCCGCTGTGATCGTCCTATCTACTGCAGAGATGTGGAGCGGCTTTCTCCTGCGCTTCGCATCTCTGCCCTATACTCCGGCCAGTGATATGAATAGAGTTTCACTGATTTATATTTCCCTCTGAGAGCGGTGATTGGCTGCAACCATCTGGCCAATCCCCACTCTGGGTGGAAAATATGAATGAGTGATGTTCTATTCACATCACTGGCCGTAGTATAGTGCAGAGATGCGAGCGCTGTATAGAGCCGCTCCGCATATCTGCTATATTATGTCAATCATCCATAATATAGCAGAGAAGCGGAGTGGCTCTATACAGCGCTCGCATCTCTGCACTATACTACGGCCAGTGATGTGAATAGAACATCACTCATTCATATTTTCCACCCAGAGTGGGGATTGGCCAGATGGTTGCATCGGGGGTCATCACTGACACCTGTGGTGATATGTCTATTAGTACAGGTACTACTACTCCCATCATGGAACAGTCTGTTCCATGCTGGGAGTAGTAGTACTACCTAAAAAAAATACACACATACACAAGTTATAAAAAAATTACTTACACGTTTTTTTTTCTTTTTGTACTCACATTTGTACACACATTTTGAAGAAAAAAAACGCCAAAGGGGCCAAAAATGCAGTTTCAACTCAAATGCAAAAACGCCAGAAAAAACATCAGACGCAGGACATTGTACTTGGGTGTTTTTCTGGCATTTTTCCTGGCGTTTTTTTCAGTGAAAAAGTGGAATCCCAGCCTAAGGACTTAAAGGGGTACTCCGGTGAAAACCTTTTTTTTTTATTTATTTATTTATTTTTTTAAATCAACTGGTGCCAGAAAGTTAAACAGGTTTGTAAATTACTTCTATTAAAAAATCTTAATCCTTCCTGTACTTATTAGCTGCTGAATACTACAGCGGAAATTCTTTTCTTTTTGAAACACAGAGCTGTCTGCTGACATCATGAGCACATTGCTCTCTGCTGACATCTCTGTCCATTTTAGGAACTGTCCAGAACAGCATATGTTTGCTATGGGGATTTGCTTTTACTCTGGACAGTTCCTAAAATGGACAGAGATGTCAGCAGAGAGCACTGTGCTCAGGATGTCAGCAGACAGCTCTGTGTTTCAAACGGAAATTAATTTCCACGGTAGTATTCTGCAGCTAATAAGTACAGGAAGGATTAAGATTTTTTAATAGAAGTAATTTACAAATCTGTTTAACTTTCTGGCACCAGTTGATTTAAAAAAAAAAAAAAAAAGTTTTTCACTTGGAGTACCCCTTTAAAAAATTGTCGTTTTCACCTCCTCACCTTCTAAAAATCATAACACATTCAATTTTGCACCTACAGACCCATATAAGGGCTTGTTTTTGGGGTCACCAATTGAATTTTGTAATGATATTACTTATTTTAAGACATAATCTGCGGCAAAACAAAAAAAATTATTTGTGGGGTGAAATGAAAAAAATTATGCCATTTTGCTACTTTTTAAGGCTTCCAGTTCTACGCAGTGCGCTTGTCTGGAAAAATGACACATTATGTTCATTCTGTAGGTACATACAGTTACAGGGATACCCAATGTATGTAGGTTTTATTTATTTTACTACTTTAAAAAAAATGATAACTACATGCAACAAAATTAGTATGTTTAAAATTGTCATTTCTGACCCCTATAACTTTTTTTATTTTTCCGCTTACAGGGCTTATGAGGGTTCATTTTTTGCACCATAGTCATTTTTTTTTTTATGAAACTTTTTGATCGCTTTTTATAAATATTTTTATGGTATATGAAGTGACTAGAGATGAGCGAACTTACAGTAAATTCGATTCGTCACGAACTTCTCGGCTCGGCAGTTGATGACTTTTCCTGCATAAATTAGTTCAGCTTTCAGGTGCTCCCGTGGGCTGGAAAAGGTGGATACAGTCCTAGGAGACTCTTTCCTAGGACTGTATCCACCTTTTCCAGCCCACCGGAGCACCTGAAGGCTGAACTCATTTACGCAGGATAAGTCATCAACTGCCGAGCCGAGAAGTTCGTGACGAATCGAATTTACTGTAAGTTCGCTCATCTCTAGAAGTGACCAAAAATGCACAATTTTGGAATTTGGTATTTTTTTGTGTGTACACTATCGACCGTGCGGTTTGCTAACCTTATATTTTAATAGATCGGACATTTATGCATGCAGCGGTACCACATATGATTTTTTTTTATTCTTTATTCTTATTACATTATTTTATTTCAAAAAGGGGGGTGATTCAAACTTTTATTATGGGGGGGGGGCTTATTCACATTTATTCTTTTTTTATTTATTTTTTTAAAACACCTTTAACTTTTTATTTTGCCTCCATAACCTTGGAGCAGTAGATGGTTAATTGGACGAGGAGGAGGCAGATGAGGACCCTCCTGTCATCCAGTAAGCTGATCAGGGCATTGCGATTCTGTCGCGATAGTCCTGATCAGCTCCGCTGAGCTGCCGGGATAGTTTTACTTTCACTTTAGACGACACCATCAACTTTGATTGTGTCGTCTAAAGGGTTAATGCCGGGCATCGGCCTGATTGGCGGTGCCCGGCATTAACCATGAGTCCTGGCTGCTGATTGGTTTGAAATGTTTGAAATGTTCTCCGCTCGTGGGAATGCTTTAACCCCTTAAGGACTCAGGGTTTTTCCGTTTTTGCACTTTCGTTTTTTCCTCCTTACCTTTTAAAAATCATAACCCTTTCAATTTGCCACCTAAAAATCCATATTATGGCTTATTTTTTGCGTCGCCAATTCTACTTTGCAGTGACATTAGTCATTTTACCCAAAAATGCACGGCGAAACGGAAAAAAAAATCATTGTGCGACAAAATCGGAAAAAAAACGCCATTTTGTAACTTTTGGGGGCTTCCGTTTCTACGCAGTGCATATTTCGGTAAAAATTACACCTTATCATTATTCTGTAGGTCCATACGGTTAAAATGATACCCTACTTAAATAGGTTTGATTTTGTCGCACTTCTGGAAAAAATCATAACTTCATGCAGGAAAATCTATACGTTTAAAAATGTCATCTTCTGACCCCTATAACTTTTTTATTTTTCCACGTACGGGGCGGTATGAGGAGTCATTGTTTGCGCCGTGATCTGAAGTTTTTATTGGTATGATTTTTGTTTTGATCTGACTTTTTGATCACTTTTTATTCATTTTTTAATGTTATAAAAAGTTACCAAAATACGCTTTTTTGGACTTTGGAATTTTTTTGCGCGTACGCCATTGACCGTACGGCTTAATTAATGATATATTTTTATAGTTCGGACATTTATGCACGCGGCGATACCACATATGTTTATTTTTTTTTTTTATGGGAAAAGGGGGGTGATTCAAACTTTTATTAGGGAAGGGGTTAAATTACCTTTATTAACACTTTTTTTTAACTTTTTTTTTTGCAGTGTTATAGGTCCCATAGGGACCTATAACACTGCACACACTGATCTCTCATCCTGATCACAGACGTGTATTAACACGCCTGTGATCAGCATTATCGGCGCTTGACTGCTCCTGCCTGGATCTCAGGCACGGAGCAGTCATTCGTCGATCGGACACCGAGGAGGCAGGTAAGAGCCCTCCCGGTGTCCGATCAGCTGTTCGGGACGCCGCGATTTCACCGCGGCGGTCCCGAACAGCCCGACTGAGCAGCCGGGATACTTTCAGTTTCACTTTAGAAGCGGCGGTCAGCTATCCACCCCCCCTAATAAAAATAAAAAAATTTAAACCGTCTTGTATGGCAGTGTTTCCAAAACAGAGCCCCCAGCTGTTGCAAAACAACAACTCCTAGAATTTCCGGACAGCCACCGACTGTCCAGGCATGCTGGGATTTTAGCAACAGCTGGAGGCACCATGTTTGGGAATCACTGGCGTAGAATACCCCTATGTCCACCCCTATGCGATCCCTAATTTAGTCCTCAAATGCGCATGGAGCTCTCTCACTTTGGAGCCCTGTCGTATTTCAAGGAAGCAGTTTAGCGCCACATATGGGGTATCTCCGTACTCGGGAGAAATTGCACTACAAATTTTGGGGGGCTTTTTCTCCTTTTACCCCTTATGAAAAGGAAAAGTGTGGGCTACACCAGCTTGTTAGTGTAAAAAAATAAAACATTTTACACTAACATGCTGGTGTTGCCCTATACTTTTTATTTTCACAAGCCTTAAAAGGAAAAAAAGACCCCCAAATTTTGTAACGCAATTTCTCCTGAGTACAGAAATACCCCATATGTGGGCGTAAAATGTTCTGCGGGCGCATAACAAGGCTCAGGAGTGAGAGCGCACTATGTACATTTGAGACCTAAATTGGTGATTTGCACAGGGGTGGCTGATTTTACAGCGGTTCGGACATAAACGCAAAAAAATAAATACCCACATGTGATCCCATTTTGGAAACTACACCCCTCACGGAATGTAATAAGGGGTACAGTGAGCATTTACGCCCCACAGGTGTCTGCCAGATTTTAAATTTACATTTTTCATTTGCATAGCCCACTGTTCCAAAGATCTGTCAAACGCCAGTGGGGTGTAAATACTCACTACTGCACCCCTTATTAAATTCTGTGAGTGGTGTAGTTTCCAAAATAGGGTCACATGTGGGGGGGGGTCCACTGTTCTGGCACCACGGGGGGCTTTGTAAACGCACATGGCCCCTGACTTCCATTCCAAACAATTTTTTTCCCAAAATCTCAATGGCGCTCCTTCTCTTGTGAGCATTGTAGTGTGCCAGCAGAGCACTTGATGTCCACACATGGGGTATTTCCATACTCAAAAGAGATGGGGTTACAAATTTTGGGGGGTCTTTTCTGCTATTAACCCTTGAAAAAATGTGAAATTTGGGGGGGAAGCACACATTTTAGTGAAAAATTATTATTATTTTTTTTTACATATGCAAAAGTCGTGAAACCCCTGTTTGGTATTAAGGCTCACTTTATCCTTGTTACGTTCCTCAAGGGGTCTAGTTTCCAAAATGGTATGCCATGTGTTTTTTTTTTTTTTTGCTGTTCTGGCACCATAGGGGCTTCCTAAATGCGACATGCCCCCCGAGCAAAATTTGCTCTCAAAAAGCCAAATATGACTCCTTCTCTTCTGAGCATTGTAGTTCGCCCGTAGTGCACTTCAACTTATGGGGTACCTACATACTCAGAAGAGATGGGGTTACAAATTTTGGGGGGTATTTTCTGCTATTAACCCTTGCAAAAATGTGAAATTTGGGGGGAAACACACATTTTAGTGGAAAAAAATATATTTTTCTTACATATGCAAAAGTCGTGAAACACCTGTGGGGTATTAAGGCTCACTTAATTCCTTGTTACGTTCCTCAAGGGGTCTAGTTTCCAAAATGGTATGGCATGTGTTTTTTTTGCTGTTCTGGCACCATAGGGGCTTCCTAAATGCAACATGCCCCCCAAAAACCATTTCAGAAAAACGAACTCTCCAAAATCTCCTTGTCGCTCCTTTGCTTCTGAGCCCTCTACTGCGCCCGCCGAACAATTTACATAGACATATGAGGTATGTGCTTACTCAAGACAAATTGGGCTACAAACGTAAGTATTAATTTTCTCCTTTTACCCCTTGTAAAAATTCTAAAATTGGGTCTACAAGAACATGTGAGTATAAAAAATAAAGATTGTGAATTTTCTCCCTCACTTTGCTGCTATTTCTGTGAAATACTTAAAGGGTTAAAATGCTGACTGAATGTCATTATGAATACTTTAGGGGGTGCAGTTTTTATAATGGGGTCATTTGTGGGTTATTTCTAATATGAAGACCTTTCAAATCCACTTCAAACCTGAACTGGTCCCTGAAAAATAGTGAGTTTGAAAATTTTGTGAAAAATTGGAAAATTGCTGCTGAACTTTGAAGCCCTCTGATGCCTTCCAAAAATAAAAACTCATCAATTTTATGATGCAATCATAAAGTAGACATATTGCATATGTGAATCAAAAAATTATTTTATTTGAAATATCCATTTTCCTTACAAGCAGAGAGCTTCAAAGTTAGAAATATGCTAAATTTTCAAATTTTGGGATTTTTCACTAAGAAAGAATGCAAGTTACAACAAAATTTTACCACCATTTTAAAGTAGAATATGTCACGAAAAAACTATCTCGGAATGAGAATGAAAGGTAAAAGCATCCCAGAGTTATTAATGCATAAAGTGACAGTGGTCAGATGTGCAAAAAATGGCCGGGTCCTACAGTAAAAATTGGCTGGGTCCTTAAAGGGTTAAGGACTCGAGAACAGGGGTGTACCTTTACACCCTGCATCCTTAACTGGTTAAAAAAAAATATATATATGTAAACAAAAATGACAATAAACATATGTGGTATTGCCACATGTGTAAATGTCTGAACTGTTAAAATATAATGTTAATTAAACCGCACAGTCAATGGCGTACATACAAAAAAAATTCCAAAGTCCAAAATTGCGTATTTTTGGACACCCTGTATACCCTAAAAATTTTTTATAAAAAGCGATCAAAAAGTCCCATCAAAACAATTATAGTATTGATAAAAACTTCAGGTCACGGTGCAAAAAATTTGCCCTCATACCGCCCCGTATATGGAATTTTTTTTTTTAAGTAGTAAAATAAAATAAAAATATCTATATAAATTGGGTGTCATTGTAACAGTATGGGCCTACGGAATACATATATGGTGTCATTTTTACCGAAAAGTGCACTGCGTAGAATCGGAAGCCCCCAAAATCTACAAAATAGCATTTTGTTTGTTTTTTTCAATTTTGCCCCACATATTTTTTCTGGTTTTTCCATAAATATTTGGGTGAAATGATTGAAGTCATTACAAAGTACAATTGGTGGTGCAACAAACAAGCCCTCATATGGGTCTGTAGGTGCAAAATTGAAAGCATTCTGATTTTAAGAAGATGAAAAATACAAAAGTCCAAAAAAGAAAAAAAACTGTGGTCCTTAAGGGGTTATTCTCTGACTTATTTACATAGTCGTAGAAGACTAATTTTTGGTTTAAAGTCTGCCTCCAGTTTTAGAAAACTTTAGACGTGTTTTTTTAATCAGTGAGGGTCTGGTTGTTGTGGTGCTTGTTTCGGTTTCCTCACAGAAGATTGTATGTACTTTTTTGAGCCCATATACTTCTAATCCTGTCTTTCTTAGCAAAGCTGTGCAGAGACAAATAAAACCAAAAGAGTAAGGAGCTCAGATGATTGCATCTGTTTCTTCATTGCATTGCATCGAGGGTCTAAACACATGGACACCTAGTGAACAGCATCCATCAGGTCTCCATTAGCAAAAAGTAAACAGTGTTTTATTCTCCTCCATGTAACTTTTGGGGGTTGAGATAAAAAAAAAATTAGTTTTTACAAATGAAAATCTTTCCCAGAGGTGACTGTTGTATGTAATGGCTTGTCAGATCATCACAACAGCAGTTGGGTCAGTATGTCTCTACACAGGAAAGGCAGGATTAAAGGGCTACTCATCTGGAAAACATTTTATTTTAAATCAACTGGTGCCAGAAAGTTAAACAGATATTTACTTCTATTTAAAAATCTTAATACTTCCAGTACTTATCAGCTGCTGTATGCTCCACACGAAGTCCTTTTCTTTTTGAATTTTCTTTCTGTCTGATCAAAAGTGATCTCTGCTGACACCTCTGTCCATGTCAGGAACTGTTCAGAGCAGAGAGGTTTGCTTTGGGGATTTGCTTCTACTCTGGACAGTTCCTAACATGGACAGAGGTGTCAGCAGAGAGCACTGTGGACAGGCAGAAAGGAAATTCAAAAAGAAAATAACTTCCTCTGGAGCAAAAAGCAGCTGATAAGTACTAGAAGTATTAAGATTTTTAAATAGAAATCATTTACAAGTCTGTTTAACTTTCTGGCAACAGTTGGTTTAAAAAAATAAGTTTTCCAGCAGAGTACCCTTTTAAAGCACCTTGAGCTTTCCACACTCAAAGCTGTCAGTCAGTAGCAGGTGGGCAGAGTAAGTGGCAGCTTAAGTATCTTGTAAGGTACAGATCATGTATTTTATAAATATTTGTGGTATCTACCCTGGATAGTCTTGTCTTCAGGAATCTAGTAAGGCAATGCTCTTTTTTTTTTTTTTTGCATCGACTGATTCCAAAACGGTTTGGAGCACAACTGTCTCCAAAAGTTCGCCACCGGGTTCCATTGACTTGAATGCAATGTGACAGCAATGTGAACGAGCACTAATGTAAGAAATATCTGATACAAAGATTCATTACCTCATCTATTCATCACAGTAAGAAGGAAACTGATAAGCATCCCACTTTCGCTGTTCTCTGCTTTTAGTCACATTGATATAATAATTCTGATACCTATGAGCAATGCATTTGTAACCCTACCCTTCTGCTCTAAGAGTATACTGGAGAACTGTGATTGGCCATATATATGTGTCATGAGCCCTAAAGCTGTCCCTGAGACCACTCTCCCTGCCTACTTGCCTAGACACCCTAGCGGCGAATGACAACTGGGCACCGGTCCCTGCTCACACTGGACTCAGAACAAGGAACACACTGAACCCCACTCCAATCATGGAGTGACATCAATACTAAAGCCAAATAGGCTCCTAGCCAGCGGGCACACTCACAGTGTGATGAGGATACTAGCCTAGGAGGAAAACAAAAATTCTAAATACAGGCAAACATGGGTACAGACACAAGACTGACTCACTACTAGATAGACGGTATAGCACAAAGCTCAGAACAGGATTCTATCCTTGGTGATCCAAGATCAAACAAGGTCAAAACAGGATTGGCATACGCACAGTGTGAATACGGACTCAGGAAACACAAAGCATATGCAGAACGAACAATACAAGAACTAGGCTGGTCCAAATAAACTTCCTTGCTATCTACCTGGTTGTCGGTCCCTCCAATGGCGTTTCTGTTCTGAAGCATTCCCCTGATCGATTCATTTTACCTACATGGCCTCTTGGAATTTCCTATATTGTATGCTCATTGGAGTAAACAAACTAAAGATCTCTACTACAGGGTAAAATTAGTCCCATTATGTTAATATTTTCATAGTTTGGTCAGCTAAACATACAGTGTGCAGCAGCCAAGAGCATGAACAAGACAGAGAGTGTATAGATTGGGTTTATCGTATAATATTAAAAAAACATGTTATACAAAGCCCTTTATTTTCTATAACATTTGTTCAA
This sequence comes from Hyla sarda, assembly GCF_029499605.1. NCBI lineage: Eukaryota > Metazoa > Chordata > Amphibia > Anura > Hylidae > Hyla > Hyla sarda. The sequence goes on along the minus strand of NC_079194.1, from coordinate 171,624,619 downwards.
ATTCTGTAGGCAGCACATCCCCACTAAAGGTTTGATTCAAGTTGGGTACCGGATGCTTGTGGTCTACCTCACTGCCACTTAAACTGAATGCCAAAATAATATTGAGTCGGCACACTGGATGCGAGTTGCAAAGTGAGTGGATTTTTATTCTTCACATCCCAAAAGACTCAAGCTGTACATATATTTGTAATTGTCTAGTAATGTTCCTGTTCGCGCCACAACAATATTGCTCAGTGCAGTACCACCATATATTCCCAATACAAAGAACAGCCATTTTCTATTTTGTATTCATTGCCAGAAGAAAGGTATTCAATAACCAAGCTGTTGCAGCACGATTATAAATGTATGGACAGCTTGAGTGTTTAAGACACAGTATGAACAATATAAGTCCACTCACTTTGCAACTCACATCCAGTGTGGCAAATATTTCTTTGACAATGAAAGACTTACAGTAATAGCCAGTTGCTATTACTATTTGTTTATTACTATAATACAATAAATACAATAAAGGCAGATCTTTTCTGAGGCACCCCTGCCCTTGTTATTCTCTTTTGTAATTTATTGGTGAGAACCCCCCTTTCCACTGTAAGCAAGCATTATGATGGGAAACTGATCCCAGGAAACTGGTGCAAAATTAAGCAATGGTTCTTTTTAGCAAACCCATGTATCATAATGGCGAATTAATTCAGTTTTTGCTGTTAGATCCCCTGATGAATGCCAGAGAATGCAATGTATAATAAAAAAAAGGCATAATGCAGGGTAACATTCTGATTTATAAAACATGATGGCTGCACCTCTGTTGTATAGATTATTGTACCACGCACAGCATAGCAAGGGCTTGTCAGCCAGTGAGCTGTTTACAGCTTGGTGGTAAGCAATAACTAGCCATTACTTATAATATGTGGTGATGTTACAGTGCTAACGTGTCTAATTCAGTCATTATTCAGCCATATAGCCTTAGACTTGCACGGAAGCCATTAGTCTACAGCCAGCTCTCACAAAAAACAGATATTTTAGTCTGTGAGTATTTCTGTGTTGTGAAATGACACATAGTGCATAGTGACTGGGTGATACAGAGGAATCAATGTTTCTTTCACAGCCAGGAATCGTGTGACATTGCACAAACTCAGTAGGCAGTAAACTTTTGAAACTTTTTTTTTTTTTAAATAAAATATGCACCTTTTGTTGTTCATATGTAATATATTGGCTTTAGGTATGTTTGGTCTTTTAAGGTTTCTGCTTCACGTATTTCTGTTATCCAGATGCCCCAGATTATCTTCCAGATTTTTATGACTATTTCCACTGGTTTTGGTTTGGTACAGTACATTTTTTGATTCACCAGAATGCCAGAGTTATCAAGTGTGTTCAGGTACTACCACAATAGTTGGCTCCAAAGATTCAGCAGAAGACAACTTCAAAGCTGGTTTAAATCCCATAACCTAAAATTTCAATAAAAAGCATTATATGACTTTGCTGTACAGTGGTAACTGAATAATTTAGGATATCTTTACTTTGTATGTGCTCGTCTGAAAAAGGAAAATGACTTGCCCCGCCCACTCTTTTTTAAAAATAGTTTTTGTATAATTGTATTATTGCTCCCAGCATGTTGCAGTATAAGTTATAGTGCAACATGCTGGGAGTCGTAGTTTTGGTTTTGGGTGAGCTACAGAGCAATAGGCGGTATCAAGCTAAGCAGCGACTTCACAGTGTGGATAGGGGTTCAAGCGGCGCTGACCAGGATGGACACGTCAGGTAACATAAAGCAGGTTTATTGGATAAAAATGCGACATGTTTCACCGCCCTTGCATGGTTTCATCAGTCATAACAAAACGAGCTGAGGATGAGTCTTGTATACAAAGAACAATTAACCCTTTTGGGGATAATTAACAATTTCTTCTCCAATTGCTGAAACCAAAGGAATCATTTTAGCTTCCAATATACAATGACAATATGCAAGAGTAAATATAAACAACCATAAATATATACAAACGGGGGAGAAGATTCACAAAAGAATATATCCATTATGTATCAGAATTACATGTGTGTGTGTGTGTGTGTGTGTCTATATATATATATATATATATATATATATATATATATATATTAAATAACGCATGTCAGAAATACGTGTGTTTATGTATCTATACTAAATTGAAAAACGCATACATCGGTAATACAAATGTGCATATGTATCTATGCTGGAAAAGAAAAAGCAATAAACCATGCGTCTCTTAACGCATATGTTGCGTTATCAATATAATAATATAATGCAGTGTGAACATGTGCAAATTTGATTACACAACTCACAAGGGGAAAACATATCTTCACATGAAGTTCACTCAACCACAACTATATATTATAAGGGACAATATATATATATATATATATATATATATAGACAATACAAGGAAATATATATTGATTTACACATAGGCTGCATGATGAGAACATACAGCTTATGTGTACCACAATGCTGCAGCATGTACAAGAGATCCAGAAACAAGTTACCATACATTTTCAATCGTTTCATTGAGTCCCTGAGGGACCAATGTGACTAGTTTATGAATCCAGAACAATTCATGGTTTATTAACCATTAAAATCGATTTGGATCATTTTCCGGAATTTTTCAATATCATTTTTATGTACACTTGAAAAGTGTCGTGAGACACTATGTAATAAAAATGTTTTGTTTTTTTTATATTTGATCGATGTTTGCACATGCGGGCACGAACCGTTTCCACAGTGTGTCCCACATATTGTAAATGACAACTGCAGGATAGGAGATAGATCGCATACTGTGTACCACAGTCCACTCCATCCCTGATATGAAATCTTTTTTTTGGTTTGAAATGACTCAAACTCCTCAATTATAGTCCCCTTAACCACTTAGGGACCCAGGGCGTACAGGTACGCCATCGCTCCTTGGTACTTAAGGACCCAGCGCGTACTTGTACGCCCCTGGGAATTTTGGTCCCTGCCATGCACCGGGCGGGGACTCTACCGGGATGACTGCTGATATCTATCAGCAGGCATCCCGTGTAAACGCCTCGTCTCGGGACCCCCCACCCATGTCGATGATAGCCGCAAATCGCCGGTGAATTCACACCGATGATTTTCGTCGATTCCGGGTCATACGGGTCTCCTGTGACCCGGAAAATAAGCGGGATCGGGGTTGTCCAAGACACCCACGATCCCACTGAAGGGATAGGAGTGCGGTGGTAGGGGTGCCACCTGGGTGCCACCCCTCCTATCTCTGCTATTGGTCGCTCAGAAGTGACGACCAATAGCAGATCGGGGGGGGTTAACATTGGGTCCCCACGCTCTGCCCACCCACTGTAGTCCGGACAGGGGAACAGATGGGGAAAGGCGCCGAAGGTCCACTTACCATCGGTGGCGGTGGAGGCAACGATCGGCGGGTGGCAATGACGTGCGGCTGGCTCCCTGGTGTGGCGTGCTGCAGACTACGCAAGCCGGTGAGTTGCTTAGCAACATCTGGAGGGCTACAGTTTTTAGATCACTGTGCAGTGATCTTTAAACTGTGGCCCTCTAGATCTTGCAAAACTACAACTCCTAGCATGCCCACACAACAGTTTGCTGTCTGTGCATGCTGGGATTTGTAGTTTTGCAACATTGGGAGGGCCACAGTTTGGAGATCACTGTTCGGTGGTTTCTAAACCGTAGCCCTCTAAATCTTGCAAACCTATAACTCCCAGCATGCAAGAACAGCAAACAGCTTTCTTTTCATGCTGGGAGTTGTAGTTGCGTACCTCCAGCTGTTGCATAACTACATCTCCCAGCATGCCCTTCGGCGATCAGTACATGCTGGCAGTTGTAGTTTTGCAACAGCTGGAGGCACACTGGTTGGAAAATACTTAGTTAGATAACAGAACTTAACTGAAGGTTTCCCAACCAGTGTGCCTCCAGCTGTTGCAAAAGTACAACTCCCAGCATGCACGGTCTGTCAGTGCATGTTGGGAGTTGTAGTTTTGCAACAGCTGGAGGTTTGCCCCCCCCCCCATGTGAATGTACAGGGTACATTCACACGGGCGGGTTTACAGTGAGTTTCCTGCTTCAAGTTTGAGCTGCGGCTAATTTTCTGCCGCAGCGCAAACTCCTAGTGGGAAACTCACTGTAAACCCTGCCAGTGCGAATGTACCCTAAAAACACTACACTACACCACACTAACACATAATAAAGGGTAAAACACCACATTTACACCCCCTTACACTGCTCCCCAATAAAAATGAAAAGGTATCGTACACCAGTGTTTCCAAAACGGAGCCTCCAGCTGTTGCAAAACAATTCCCAGCATTTCCGGACAGCCACTGATTTGCACACTGCAATCCTTATTAAATTCTGTGAGGGGTGTAGTTTCCAAAATAGGGTCACATGGTGGGGGGTCCACTGTTTTGGCACCACGGGGGCCTTTGTAAATGCACAAGGCCCCCGACTTCAATTCCAACCAAATTCTCTCTCCAAAAGATCAATGGCGCTCCTTCCCTTCTGAGCATTGTAGTTTGCCAGCAGAGCACTTGATGTCCACACATGGGGTATTTCCATACTCAGAAGAAATGGGGTTACAAATGTTGGGGGCATTTTCTCCTATTACCCCTTTTTGGGGGAAAATAGCATTTGGGGGGAAAACTGCATTTGGGAAAAAAAAAATTTTTCTCCATCTACACATCCAACTTCAACGAAAAGTCGCCAAACACCTGTGGGGTCTTAACCCCTTAAGGACCAGGCCATTTTACACCTTAGGACCAGAGCGTTTTTTGCACATCTGACCACTGTCACTTTAAACATTAATAACTCTGGAATGCTTTTAGTTATCATTCTGATTCCGAGATTGTTTTTTCGTGACATATTTTACTTTAACATAGTGGTAAAATTTTGTGGTAACTTGCATCCTTTCTTGGTGAAAAGTCCCCAAATTTGATGAAAAATGTTAAAATTTAGCATTTTTCTAACTTTTAAGCTTTCTGCTTGTAAGGAAAATGGATATTCCCCCCCAAATTTTTTTTATTCACATTTCCAATATGTCTACTTTATGTTTGCATCATAAAATTGACGAGTTTTTACTTTTGGAAGACACCAGAGGGCTTCAAAGTTCAGCAGCAATTTTCCAATTTTTCACAAAAATTTTAAACTCTCTTTTTTTCAGGGACTACACCCCCCAAAGTATTCAAAAGGACAATCAGTAAGTGTTTTAACCCTTTAGGTGTTTCACAGGAATAGCAGCAAAGTGAAGGAGAAAATTCACAATCTTCATTTTTTACACTAGCATGTTCTTGTAAACCCAATTTTTTTATTTTTATAAGGGGTAAAAGGAGAAAATGTATACTTGTATTTGTAGCCCAATTTATCTCGAGTAAGGACATACCTCATATGTCTATGTAAATTGTTCGGCGGGTGCAGTAGAGGGCTCAGAAGCGAAGGAGCGACAAGGGGATTTTGGAGAGTACGTTTTTCAGAAATGGTTTTTGGGGGGCATGTTGCATTTAGGAAGCCCCTATGGTGCCAGAACAGCAAAAAAAAAAACACATGGCATACCATTTTGGAAACTAGACCCCTTGGGGAACGTAACAAGGAATAAAGTGAGCCTTAATACCCCACAGGTGTTTCACGACTTTTGCATATGTAAAAAAAAAAAAAAATTTCACTAAAATGTGTGTTTCCCCCCAAATTTCACATTTTTGCAAGGGTTAATAGCAGAAAATACCCCCCAAAATTTGTTACCCCATCTCTTCTGAGTATGGAGGTACCCCATAAGTTGGTCTGAAGTGCACTACGGGCGAACTACCATGCTCAGAAGAGAAGGAGTGATATTTGGCTTTTTGAGAGCAAGTTTTGCTCGGGGGGGCATGTCGCATTTAGGAAGCCCCTATGGTGCCAGAACAGCATTAAAAAAAAACACATGGCATACCATTTGGGAAACTAGACCCCTTGAGGAACGTAACAAGGAATAAAGTGAGCCTTAATACCTCACAGGGGTTTCACAATGCTCAGAAGAGGAGGAGCACCATTGAGCTTTTGGAAAGAGAATTCGTTTGGAATGGTAGTCAGGGGCCATGTGCATTTACAAAGCCCCCCGTGGTGCCAGAACAGTGGACCCCCCCACATGTGACCCTATTTTGGAAACTACACCCCTCACAGAATTTAATAAGTGGTGCACTGAGCATTTACACCCCACTGGCGTTTGACAGATCTTTGGAACAGTGGACTGTGCAAATGTAAAATGAAATTTTTCATTTTCACGGATCACTGTTCCAAAAATCTGTCAGACACCTGTGGGGCGTAAATGCTCACTGTACCCCTTATTACATTACATGAGGGGTGTAGTTTCCAAAATGGGGTCACATATGGGGGGGGGGTCCATTGTTATGGTACCATGGGGGCTTTGTAAACACAAGTGGCCTTCAATTCCGGACAAATTTTCTCTTCAAAATCGCAATGGCGCTCCTTCTCTTCTGAGGATTGTAGTGCACCCATAGAGCACTTTACATCCACATATGGGGTATGTTCTTACTCAGAAGAAATGGGGTTACAAATTTTGGGGGGCTTTTTTTTATTTTCCCATCCAACTTTAATGAAAATTTGTGGGGTGTCCAGGCTCACTATACCCCTTGTTGCGTTCCGTGAGGGGTGTCGTTTCCAAAATGGGGTCACATGTGGGTATTTATTTTTTTGGGTTTATGTCAGAACCACTGTAAAATCAGCCACCCCTGTGCAAATCACCAATTTAGGCCTCAAATGTACATGGTGCGCTCTCACTCCTGAGCCTTGCTGTGCGTCCGCAGAGCATTTTACGCCCACATATGGGGTATTTCCGTACTCAGGAGAAATTGTGTTACAAATTTTGGGGGTCTTTTTTTTCCTTTTACCTCCCGTGAAAATAAAAATTAAAGGGCAACACCAGCATGTTAGTGTAAAAAAAAATTTTTTTTACACTAACAGGCTGGTGTAGACCCCAATTTTTCTTTTTCATAAGGGGTAAAAGGAAAAAAAGCTCCCAAAATTAGTAGTGCAATTTCTCCCGAGTTCGGAGATACCCCATATGTGGCACTAAACTGTTTCCTTGAAATACGACAGGGCTCTGAAGTGAGAGAGCGCCATGCGCATTTGAGGACTAAATTAGGGATTGCACAAGGGTGGACATAGGGGTATTCTACACCAGTGATTCCCAAACAAGGTGCCTCCAGCTGTTGCTAAACTCCCAGCATGCCTGCACAGTCAGTGGCTGTCCGGAAATGCTGGGAGTTGTTGTTTTGCAACAGCTGGAGGCTCTGTTTTGGAAACACTGCCGTACAATACGTTTTTTATTTTTATTGCGGGGGACAGTGTAAGGGGGTGTAAATGTAGTGTTTTACCCTTTATTATGTGTAAGTGTAGTGTAGTGTAGTGTTTTTAGGGTATGTTCACACTGGCGGAGGTTTACAGTGAATTTACCGCTAGCAGTTTGCACTGCGGTGAAAAATTTGCCGCAGCTCATACTTGAAGCAGAACACTTACTGTAAACCCGCCAGTGTGAATGTACCCTGTACGTTCACATGGGGGGGCACACCTCCAGCTGTTTCAAAACTACAACTCCCAGCATGTACTGACAGACCGTGCATGCTGGGAGTTGTACTTTTGCAACAGCTGGAGGCACACTGGTTGGAAAACCTTCAGTTAGGTTCTGTTACCTAACTCAGTATTTTCCAACCAGTGTGCCTCCAGCTGTTGCAAAACTTCAACTCCCAGCATGTACTGATCGCCGAAAGGCATGCTGGGAGATGTAGTTATGCAACAGCTGGAGGGATCGCAACTACAACTCCCAGCATGCAGAGACAGCTGTTTGTTGTTTAGGCATGCTGGGAGTTGCAGTTTTGCAACATCTGGAGAGCTATAGTTTAGAGACCACTGCACAGTGGTCTCCAAACCGTGGACCTCCAAATGTTGCAAAACTACAACTTCCAGCATGCCCAGACAGCAAACTGCTGTGTGGGCATGCTGGGAGTTGTAGTTTTGCAAGATCTGTAGGTGCACAGTATAGAGATCACTTTGGAGTGGTCTCAAACTGTAGACCTCCAGCTGTTGCAAAACTGCAACTCCCAGCAAACCTAAACAGCTCTCTGGGCATGCTGGGAGTTGTAGTTTTGCAACATCTGGAGGGTTACAGTTTAGAGACCACTATAGTGGTCTCAGACTGTAGCCCTCCAGATGTTGCTAAGTAACTCACCGGCTAACGTCGGATCCGGCGAGCTGCGTCGCCGTCCTCTTCTTCTGCCGATCGTCGCCCGCTGCCATCGCCGATGGGTAAGTGGATCTTTGGCGCTGGTCTATTGTGGGTGGGCAGAACGGGGAAACTGAAAGTAAACCCCTCCGCCCCAGATCTGCTATTGGTGGTCGCATCAAGACCACCAATAGCAGAGATAGGAGGGGTGGCACCTCTGCCACCTCACTCCTATCGCTACAGGGGGATGGTGGGTGTCTAGGACATCCACAATCCCCTTTTTTTCTGGGTCACCGGGTCACTATAGACCCGTATGACCCGGAATAGCCGCAAATCACAAGTGTGAATTCCCCTGATGACCCCCCTGGGCATTTGCGCGGGGTGCCTGCTGATAGATATCAGCAGTCACCCCGGCCCGGTCCGCCCTTGGTCCTTAAGTACCAGGGAGCAAAGGCGTACCTGTACGCCCTTGGTCCTTAAGAAGTTAAAGGAGTACTCTGGTGCAGAGTACTCCTGCTCCGTCCTGCCTGGGCTACAAAAAAAATGAAAATAAACTATCACTCACCTTCCTGGGTTCCCACGGAGCGCCACTATAGCTGATTGGTCCTCTGGTCCATCTTCTTCGTACTTTCGTGTAAGCGAAGCATCACATGGCACTCAGCCTATTATGGGCTGAGGCAGAACATGGCGGTGGCCGGCGATAGGCTGAGCGCCATGTGACGCTTCGATCACACGGAAGTATGAAGAAGATGGACCGGAAGACCGATCAGCTGTAGTGGCGCTCCGCGGGAACCCAGGAAGGTTAGTGATGGTTTATTTAAATTTTTTTTTGCAGTCCGGGCAGGATGGAGCAGGAGTACTCTGCACCAGAGTACTCCTTTAAGGCTCACTGTACCCCTTGTTACGTTCCTTGAGGGGTGTAGTTTCCAAAATAGCATGCCATGTTTTTTTTTTTTTTTTTTTTTGCTGTTCTGGCACCATAGGGGAAGAGAAACACTTTCCTCAAATCTGGTCTTTTGTTTGCTCTTTAAAAATGGTTAGAGACCGTATATAAAGAATTGTGTGTATACACAGTTGGTACTGAAGTAGAAACAATATATTTGATATTGTATAAAAAAAATATATATTTATTGATGTAATTGTCAATAGATACAAACAAATATAAAATAGAATATAAAAATTATAAAAATAATTATGCAGATAAGTAAGAAAGGTCCATATTATGCAATCCAAAGGATAGGCAGCGATTTCGAATGCAATATTGCACATTTGTAATCCAGTGGATATAGTTCCATATAGCTTAGAGAGACTTCAACAATCTGATTTAAAGGGGTACTCCGGTGGTTAAGATTTTTGGCTATATTTCATCTTCTTTTAATGTTCATGTTTTTTTAAATTGACATGTATTATATGTTTGTGTAGCATGTGTCTTTTTCTCTTACCTGTTTGTGGGCCAGGAAGTTCTGTAGTTCTGTGTTGGATCTCTGACTGTTGTCCACAGGTTAGGATTAGGCTGTGGACAAGATGTCATGTTTTTTTTCTTCTCTGTTCTTTCAAAACTGCATGACAGAGATAGGCCACGCCCCCTCATCTGAGGACGCAGGTCTGCACTGAAAGAAGACAGAGAAGATGTATGTGAAGGGTAACAAGGTGCACGGGCTGGGGATGTATAGACTGCAGGGGAATAAATCTCATACTGGGGATGATTTCTATATGTGAAGGGGGGGGGGGCTCCTGAATGACACATGCTGGGAGTTGTAGTCCCTGTTATGTGCGTGCATGCTAGTGTTTACAAACCAGTCTGCCTCCAGCTGTATCAAAACTACAACTCCCAGCATGCCTGGCCAGACTTTGGGCTTGCTGGGAGTTGTAGTCTTGCAACAGCTGAGGCACGCTGGTTGGGAAACACTGTCCTAGCCTATTCAGCATACACATCATGTTACACCAGTGTTTCCAAACCAGTGTGCCTCCAGCTGTTGTACAACTACAACTCCCAGCATTCCTTGGCAGCCTTTGAGCATGCTGGGAGTTGTGGTTTTGTAACAGCTGGAGGCACACTGATTGGGAAACACTGGCCTAACCTATTCAGTATATTACAAACAAAGTGCATTGTTTCCCAACCAGGGTGTCTTCAGCTGTATAAAAACTACAACTCCCAGCATGCCCAGACAGCTTTTGGCTGTCCGGGCATGCTGGTAGTAGTAATTTTGAAACACCTGGAGGCACCCTGGTTGGGAAACACTGGTGTATGCCCTATAGAGGTGTGGTGAGCTACGACCCCCAGGAGACTACAGAGGCAGCATACTAGTGTTATACCACAAACTGAAGACTCCTGAATGACACATGCTGGGAGTTGTAGTCCCTTTTGTGTGTGTGTATGCCAGTGTATCCCAGCCAGGGCTGATTATATTAGTGTGCTGTGTATAAGGGGGCCGACCCGGGAAAATAGAAGGGTGGGTAAAGGGCGGAACAAAAAAATAAGGAGCCGCCCCAAACCAGCAAGGCATGTGGCATGCTGGGATTTGTAGTTTTCAGCACACCAAGAAACAGGAAATGGAAGCAAAGATAGGAAAACAAAGTGGGGGATAAAAAGACAACAAAGAACGGAAATATAGTAGCCTAAACAACAAGAATAGAAATGAAACAAAACAAATAGGTTAAGTCAAAAACGGAAAAACACGTTGACCACCGGAGAACCCCTTTAATGATATTGAACAAAGTTTGGAAGTTGCAGGACAGTGTTGGCTTACCTGTCCTGACGGGATCCCACGGCGCTTACCCACAGCGGCTTCCGAACCGGACAGCTAGTCGCTCCTTGGAATGGCGAGTCGTCAGCGCCGGTGAGCCAGGGGAGGAAGAGGTCTGCTTGTCGGTGTGGTGATGCGAAGTTCTATGCGCATCAGGATGTCTACTTTCCGGCGTGGTGTTATCCACCCCCTCAATTCAAGCCTATGAGAGGGGGTGCGACAGCTGTCACGCCCATTCCCATAGGCTTGCATTGAGGGGGCGGGGCGTGACATCACACGGGGACTGATTTTAACGGGGTGCGATTTTAACGGGGATAAGATGTCTAAGCGCCGGAGTACCCCTTTAATGTTACATTAGGAGACTTTGGAATTATTTCTTTTAGTATGGGAACGGCTAAAGTGATAGGACAACTTTTCTTGATGATTTTCTTGATCTCTGTTGCGCTTCCCTTACATCATAAAGTTGGCATGTTTTTACTTTGGGAAGACATTAGAGGGCTTCAAAGTTCAGCAGCAATTTTCAAATTTTTCGCTAAATTTTCAAAATCAGAATTTTTCAGGGACCAGTTCAGTTTGAAGTGGATTTGAAGGGCCTTCATGTTAGAAATACCCCAGAAATTACACCATTATAAAAACTGCACCCCTCAAAGTATTCAAAATGACATTCAGAAAGTGTGTTAACCCTTTAAGTGTTTCACAAGAATAGCAGCAAAGTGAAGGAGAAAATTCAAAATCTTAATTTTTTATACTCGCATGTTCTTGTAGACCCAGTTTTTGAATTTTTACGGGGTTTTTAAGGGGTAAAAATTTGTAACCCAATTTCTCTCGAGTAAGGAAATATTTCATAAGTGTATGTAAAGTGTTCTGCAGGCGCAGTAGAGGGCTCAGTAGGGAAGGAGAGACAATGGGATTTTGGAGAGTGAGTTTTTCTGAAATGGTTTTTGGGGGGCATGTCTCATTTAGGAAGCCCCTATAGTGCCAGAACAGCAAAAACAAAATGGCTTACTATTTTGGAAACTACACCCCTCAAGGAACGTAACAAGGGGTACAGTGAGCCAGGCAAAGGGGTATTCCAGGCAAAAACTTTTTTTTATATATCAACTGGCTCCAGACAGTTAAACAGATTTGTAAATTACTTCTATTAAAAAATCTTAATCCTTCCAATCGTTATTAGCTTCTGAAGTTTTCTGTCTAACTGCTCAATGATGATGTCACGTCCTGGGAGCTGTGCATGATGGGAGAATATCCCCATAGGAACTGAAAACAACAACTCAACTTCAGAAGCTAATAACTATTGGAAGGATTAAGATTTTTTAATAGAAGTAATTTACAAATCTGTTTAACTTTCCGGAACCAGTTGATATATAAAAAAAAACGTTTTGGCCTGGAATACCCCTTTAACATTCCACAGGTTTTTGACGACTTTTCGTATTTATTTATTTTTTTTGAAAAAAATGCTGGTTTTCCCCCAAATGTTAAATTTTTACAAGGTGTAATATGAGAAAATGCCCCACAAAATTTGTAACCCCATCTCTTTTGAGTATGGAAATACCCCATATATGGATGTAAGGTGCTCTGCGTGCAAACTACAATGCTCAGAAGAGAAGGAGCGCCATTGAGCTTTTGGAGAGAGAATTTGGTTGGAATAGAAGTTGGGGGCCATGTGCGTTTACAAAGCCCCCGTGGGGGACCCCCCACATGTGACCCCATTTTGGAAACTACACCCCTCACAGAATTTAATAAGGTCTGCAGTGAGCATTTACACACCACTGGTGTTTGACAGATCTTTGGAACAGTGGGCTGTGCAAATGAAATTTTTTATTTTTTATTTTCCCCAACCACTGTTCCAAAAATCTGTTAGACACCTGGGGGTGTAAATGCTCACTGTACCCCTTATTACATTATGTGAGGGGTGTAGTTTCCAAAGTGGAGGGGGTCTACTGTTCTGGCACCATGGGGGCTTTGTAAACACACATGTCCTTCAATTTCGGACACATTCTCTCTCCAAAAGCCCAATGGAGCTCCTTCTCTACTGAGCATTGTAGTTCGCTTGCAGAACACTTTACATCCACATATGGGGTATTTCCATACTCATAAGAAATGGGGCTACAAATTTTGGGGGGCTTTTTTCCTACTTTTCTTTATGAAAATGGAAAATGTAGGGTAACATCAGCATTTTTGTGAAAACATTTTTTTTTTCATTTTCACATCCAACTTTAATGAAAATTCATGGAACACCTGTGGGGTGTTAACCCCTTAAGGACCGGAGGTTTTTCCGTTTTTGCATTTTCGTTTTTTGCTCCTTGCCTTTAAAAAATCATAACTCTTTCAAATTTACACCTAAAAATCCATATGATGGCTTATTTTTTGCGCCACCAATTCTACTTTGTAATGACATCAGTCATTTTGCCCAAAAATCTATGGTGAAGCGGGAAAAAAAATCATTGTGCGACAAAATTGAAAAAAAAACGCTGTTTTGTAACTTTTGGGGGCTTCCGTTTCTACGTAGTACATTTTTCGGTAAAAATGACACCTGATATGTATTCTGTAGGTCCATACGATTAAAATGATACCCTACTTATATAGGTTTGATTTTGTCGGACTTTTGGAAAAAATCATAACTACATGCAGGAAAATTAATACGTTTAAAATTGTCATCTTCTGACCCCTATAACTTTTTTATTTTTCCGTGTATGGGGCGGTATGAGGGCTCATTTTTTGCGCCGTGATCTGAAGTTTTTAACGGTACCATTTTTGCATTGATAGGACTTATTGATCACTTTTTATTCATTTTTAAATGATATAAAAAGTGACCAAAAATGCACTATTTTGGACTTTGGAATTTTTTTGCGCGCACGCCATTGACCGAGCGGTTTAATTAATGATATATTTTTATAATTCGGACATTTCCGCACGCGGTGATACCACATATGTTTATTTTTATTTTTATTTACACTGTGTTTTTTTTTTTATTGGAAAAGGGGGGTGATTCAAACTTTTAATAGGGGAGGAGTTAAATGATCTTTATTCACTTTTTTTTTCACTTTTTTTTTGCAGTGTTATAGGTCCCATAGGGACCTATAACACTGCACACACTGATCTTCTATGTTGATCACTGGTTTCTCATAAGAAACCAGTGATCAACGATTCTGCCGCATGACTGCTCATGCCTGGATCTCAGGCACTGAGCAGTCATTCGGCGATCGGACAGCGAGGAGGCAGGAAGGGGCCCTCCCGCTGTCCTGTCAGCTGTTCGGGATGCCGCGATTAGCCGCGGCTATCCCGAACAGCCCGACTGAGCTAGCCGGGAACTTTCACTTTCACTTTTAGCCGCGCGGCTCAGCTTTGAGCGCGCGGCTAAAGGGTTAATAGCGCGCGGCGCCGCGATCGGCGCTGCGCGCTATTAGAGGCGGGTCCCGGCTTCACTATGACGCCGGGCCCGCCGTGATATGACGCGGGGTTACTGTGTAACCCCGCGTTATATCAGAAGAGCAGGACCAATGACGTACCGGTACGTCATTGGTCCTTAAGGGGTTAAGGCTCACTATACCCCTTCTGTGAGGGGTTTCCAAAATGGGGTCACGTGCATATTTATTGTTTTGCGTTTATGTCAGAACCACTGTAAAATCAGCCACCCCTGTGCAAATCACCAATTTAGACCTCAAATGTAAATGGTGCGCTCTCACTTCTGAGATATGTTGTGCGCCCGCAGAGCACTTTGGGTCCATATATGGGTTGTTTCTGTAGAAATTTTGGGGGTCTTTTTTTCTTTTTACCCCTTGTGAAAATTTAAAGTATGGCACAACACCAGCATGTTAGTGTAAAAAATGTAATTTTTTTACACGAACATGCTGGTGTAGACCCCAACTTTAACTTTTCATAAGGGGTAAAAGGAGAAAATGCCCCCCAAAATTTGTAATGCAATTTCTCCCGAGTACAGAAATACCCCATATGTGGCACTAAACTGTTGCCTTGAAATGACAGGGCTCAAAAGCGAGAGAGCAACATGCACATTTAAGGCTTAAATTGGGGATTTGCATCAGCCACCAAAATACCCTACAGCAGTGTTTTCCAAACAGGGTGTCTCAAGCTATTGCAAAACTCCCAGCATGCCTTGACAGTCAGTGACTGTCCGTCAATACTGGGAGTTGTTGTTTTTCAACAGCTGGAGGCTCCGTTTTGGAAACAGTGCCGTACAAGACATTTTTTTTTTTTATTGGGGGGGGGGGGGGTATGTATACGTAGTGTTTACTGTGTAATGGTGTGTATATGTAGTGTTTTAATTTTTATTTTGTGAAATGCCGCATCTCAAACTTGCAGCAGAAAACTCGCTGTAAACCCCCGCCCGTGTGATTTTGCCCTGTACCTCAAGCTGTTGCAAAACTACAACTCCTAGCATGTACGGTCTCTCATGCTGGGAGTTTTATTCTTGCTACAGACGGAGGCACACTGGTTGTGAAACACTGTTGTTAGGACACAAACTCTGTTTCACAACCAGTGTGCCTTCAGCTGTTGCAAAACTGCAACTCTCAGCATGCATTGACAGCCGAAGAGCATGCTGAGAGTTGTAGTTTAGCAACAGTTGGATGCACACTGCTACAACTCCCAGCATGCCCTTCGCCTGTCCGTGCATGCTGGGAGTTGTAGTTATGCAACAGCTGGTTGTACACTTTTTGTGCCTCCAGCTGTTGCATAACTACAACCCCCAGCATGCACAGACTACCAAAGGGCATGCTGGGAGTTGTAGCTGGAACTCCAGCTGTTGCCAAACTACAACTCCCAGCATGCCCTTTGGCTGTGCATGCTGAGAGTTGTTGCTAAGCAACAGCAGGAGGTGAACAGGCCTCACCTCCTGCTGTATCCTGCCACCTGCACAGCCGCCACTGCTGCCACCACTCGTGCCACCGCTCCTGCTGCTCCTGTCTGCCTCCGCCACTCTTGAGGGGCCCCCACCCCACCAGGCAAGGGTAGGAGACCCCTGCCAGCCCCGATCACCACCCCAATCACAGCTCAGCAGGGTAGTGATTGGTCGGTGGTTCCGACCGATCAATCACGTGATCGTAAGGGGGCACCCGTGCCACCTTACTCCTGCTGGGCAAAGGTGAATGGGACTGTTTCAGACCAGAGACCAGATTGACCCAGAATTGCTGCAAATCAGACCCACGATTTGCAGCGATCGCAGACATGGGGGGCTCTCAGTACCCCCTCCCCCCAAGGGTTTGCACGGTGTGCCGGCCAGGGCCAGATTAAGGCTGTCTGGAAGACAGAGCACTTCATTATGATGCCCCCCCCGATAGTCCCCCTTCCCTTCCGCTGAGACCTGTTGCGGGCCTGTCAAGTAAGGAACAGACTGAGACCAAAAATAGGCCTGGGTATATTAGACTATGTCCCCTTTTTTTTTTTTTGGTGGGTGTCACAGGAGTCAGGCCCCCATTAAAATAAAATGGGCTGCATGGTCTAAAATCACTTCAGTTCAACTCACTCTTTCCAGCTGTTGAAAAGCTACAACACCCATTATGTCTGGAGAGCTTCAGGCATTATTGGAGTTATAGTTTTGTAACAGCTGGAGCCTCAAATTGGGGTGCAGGGTAAAAATCCATTATTTCTGCAAAACTTAGAAGTGACGAGAGATCTAATGGGACAGTCAGGAGAATACACAAACATAAAATGACTCACAGGAGACGTCTTCTCTGTTGTCTTTCCTTTTCTTCTTCATCTGGTCCAGACGCCATGTCTTCTTCCAGCTCCATCTTCCTCTGTAAAGTTCGATGCCTGGACATCATTGGTTCCTCACTTTGCCAGCCGATCCTCATCCTCTGTATGAAGACAACAATCATTAAAACCCTACAAGAGACTGTGCTTCCTAAATATAATACTGCCAAACCCTGTGTACCCTGTATATTATACTGCCAAACATCATTCCCTCTAAAAAATAATACTAGCACACACTGTCTTCCGTAGCAGAGCAGCAGCATCCCATTGAAAACAAGCAAAATTCTGCTGGCGGAAGTTCGTAGTGTGGACGAGCCCTAATTCCCCCAGACCCCTCTGCCCCCCAGACCCTAAGTCCTCCTCCAGACTCCTGCTCCCAGAGACCCCTAAGGCTAGGTTTCCCCCTTTTTTTTACCTGCAAAGACACAGAAAAACTGCTACTGCTTTTTCCTGTGTTATGGTAATTTTTTGGCATTTTTTTCTTGGGCTTTTGCCTTCTCTGGAAACTTAGCCTTAGTCCTCCCCTGGTCCTTAAAGGGGTACTCCACCCCTAGACATCTTATCCCCATGCCCTCCTGGTCCTTCTCCACTACACTTTTCTTCACCAACCCCACCCCCAGTTCCCCCACATTAGATTGTAGTTACCCCACATTACGTTGGCAGTGTCCGCCACAGACATACAGCCTACAGCCATATACAGTGTATGGCTGGAGAACTGTATGTCTGTTTACTGCCCCACTTCAGTGCTTCGACTACCGCTCCTCTGGGCCATAACAGTAGGTCCCGGGACCGGAGGAGCAGTGGTCGGAGCACTGAAGATGACGTGTAGGTAACTTAGCATGCATGCATCCTCGTTGCTCCGCTCCTATGGGCGCACACACGGGACGTCAGTGATGTCCCTGTGTGCGCTACCTCCCGGCAGCCCCTGCGGTTTTAAAGTTATTGCGGGGCCACAGAAAGGTAACCGGGACATCCTTGTGCCCCGAAAAGATCTTTCAGGACACAGGGATGTCCTGCTGAATGAGAGGGGGGGGGGGGGTTATGACAGTATTTATCTGCGTATAACAGGCACTGGCATATAACACGTACCCTCATTTTCACAGGAAAATTTGAGGGGGGAAAAAGAAATGTAAAATAAATGACTATAGCTCTGAATTATATGGCTCATCATCCCCCCAACTTTGATCCTTATCCTCAGTTTGCCCCCTCTCCTTCCTCCCCTTTTTATCAGCCCCTGTGCCATATATAACCCCCCCGCCTCCTTTCCCGTGTTTTTCCCTGCTCATCATTCTCCCCCTGCTCATCATTCTCCCCCCTGCTCATCATTCTCTCCCCACTGCTCATCATTCCCCCCCTGCTCATCATTCCCCCCTGCTCATCATTCTCCCCCCTGCTCATCATTCTCCCCCCTGCTCATCATTCCCCCCTGCTCATCATTCTCCCCCCCGCTCATCATTCTCCCCCCGCTCATCATTCTCCCCCCCGCTCATCATTCTCCGCCCGGCTCATCATTCTCCCCCCCGCTCATCATTCACCCCCTGCTCATCATTACCCCCCTGCTCATCATTACCCCCTG
Organism: Hyla sarda; assembly: GCF_029499605.1. NCBI lineage: Eukaryota > Metazoa > Chordata > Amphibia > Anura > Hylidae > Hyla > Hyla sarda. Next base: position 171,606,371 of record NC_079194.1, on the reverse strand, counting down.
CTCATCATTCTCCCCCCTGCTCATCATTCCCCCCCGCTCATCATTCTCCCCCCGCTCATCATTCTCCCCCCCCACTCATCATTCTCCCCCCGCTCATCATTCTCCCCCCCGCTCATCATTCTCCCCCCCCGCTCATCATTCTCCCCCCCCCGCTCATCCCCCTGCTCATCATTACCCCCCTGCTCATCATTACCCCCCTGCTCATCATTACCTCCCTGCCTATCATTCTCCCCCTGCCCATCATTCTCCCCCCTGCTCATCATTCTCCCCCCTGCTCATCATTCTCCCCCCTGCTCATCATTCTCCCCCCTGCTCATCATTAGTGTTGAGCGGCATAGGCCATATTCGAATTCGCGAATATTCGCAAATATATGGACGCATATTCATCATATATTCGCTAAATTCGCATATTCGTAATATTCTCGTTTTATTTTCGCATATGAGAAAATTAACATATGCGAAAATTAGCATATACAAAAATCAGCATAAGTGCCACATTCACACCACACAAGCTGGAAGCAGAGAGGGATGATCACTGTGATGTGTACTGTTAAAAAAAAAAAAATTATAATAATTAATATTCGTAATTACGAATATATAGTGCTATATTCGCGAATTCGCGAATATGCGATATTCGCAAATAAAATTTGCATTGCGAATATTCGCAAGCAACACTACTCATCATTCTCCCCCCTGCTCATCATTCTCCCCCCTGCTCATCATTCTCCCCCCTGCTCATCATTCTCCCCACTGCTCATCATTCTCCCCCCCTGCTCATCATTCTCCCCCCTGCTCATCATTCTCCCCCCTGCTCATTATTACCCCCCTCCCTGCTCACTATCACCCCCTGCTCATCATCCCCCCCACCCTACTCATCATTCCCCCCCCCTGCTCATCATTCCGCTTCCTGCTCATCATTCCCCCTCTGCTCATCATTCCCCCCTGCTCATCATTCCCCCTCTGCTCATCATTCCCCCCTGCTCATCATTCCCCCCTGCTCATCATTCCCCCCTGCTCATCATTCCCCCCTGCTCATCATTCCCCCCCTGCTCATCATTTCCCCCCTGCTCATCATTTCCCCCCTGCTCATCATTCCCCCCTGCTCATCATTCCCCCCTGCTCATCATTCCCCCCTGCTCATTATTCCCCCCTGCTCATTATTCCCCCGCTCATTATTACCCCCCGCTCATTATTACCCCCCCTGCTCATCATTACCCCCCCCCCGCTCATCATTCCCCCCTGCTCATCATTACCCCCCATTGCTCATCATTACCCCCTAGTGCTCATCGATACCCCCTGCCAATCATTACCCCCCACTGCTCATCAATACCCCCCCTGCTCATCTTTACCCGCCCCCGCTCATCATTCCCCCCTGTCAATCATTCCCCCCATGCTCATCATTTCCCCCCACTGCTAATCAATACCCCCTCCCCGCTCATCATTCCCCCATGCTCATCATTACCCCCCTCTGCCTCACTATCCTCCCCCACTCATAATCCTCCCCTGCTCATTGCTCCCCCCTCCTCCTCCTTTTTCTATTTTTCATATTTCCTTACCCGGCCGCGCTCGGCAGGCTCAGGTGATGCGTCGGGTCTTGTGGGCTGTGACGAATGACTTATCCGGCGGCTCCTCTGCACGGCGTCAGAAACGTCACTCGTCATTTCCTGCAGCGCTGGGGTGTAATGAAGAAAACTGTGCCCTGTAGCGGCCGCAGCAGCAGGAAATGACGAGTGAAGTCCCTGACGCCGTGCAGAGGAGCCACAGGAGACGTCACTCGTCACAGCCCACAAGACCCGACGCATCACCTGAGCCTGCCGAGCGCGGCCAGGTAAGGAAATATGAAATATAGAAAAAGCAGGACTAGTCTGGGCCCCCAGGAGCCGCCGCTGGTCACTGTTTTAAAGTGGCCATGGCCGGGCTATCGGGGGCCCCGATCCGTTACTGAGCAGCCTGCAGGGATGTCCCTAATGTGACTGGGCCCCCTGTGGGCACGGGGCCCAGAGCAGGTGCTCCATGAACGCCAATAATGATCCGGCCCTGGTGCCGGCTGAATTATTTCAGCAGGCATCCCGGTCCCCGCCAGGCGAGCGGCGGGGACCGGAATTCCCTTGTACAGTGGGGATCAAAAGTTTGGGCACCCCAGGTAAAAATGTGTATTCATGTGCATGAAGAAGCCAAGGAAAGATGGAAAAATCTCCAAAAGGCATCAAATTACAGATTAGACATTCTTATAATATGTCGACAAAAGTTTGATTTTATTTCCATTATTTACACTTTGTAAATTTTGGGCACCCTGCAAGTTAATATCTTGTACTGCCCCCTTTGGCAAGTTTCACAGCTTGTAAACGCTTTTTGTAGCCAGCCAAGAGTCTTTCAATTCTTGTTTGAGGTATCTTTGCCCATTCTTCCTTACAAAAGTCTTCAAGTTCTTTTAGATTTCTGGGCTGTCTGTCACGCACTGCTCTTTTAAGGTCTATCCATAGATTTTCAATTATGTTGAGGTCAGGAGATTGTGATGGCCATGGCAAAACCTTCAGTTTACGCCTCTTGATGTAATCCCCCGTGGATTTCAAGGTGTGTTTAGGATCATTATCCATTTGTAGAAGCCATCCTCTCTTTAACTTTTCCCAGATGGCATCAAGTTAGCATCCAAAATTTGCTGAAATTTTATTGAATCCACTTTTCCTTCTACTCTTGAGATGTTCGCTGTGGCACTGGCTGCAATACAACCCCAAAGCATGATTGATCCACCCCATGCTTAACGGCTGGTAAGAGGTTCTTTTCATTAAATTCTGTTCCCCTTCTTCTCCAAACGTACCTTTGCTCATTCCGGCCAAAAAGTTAAATTTTAACCTCATCGGTCCACAGAACTTGTTTCCAAAATGCATCAGGCTTGTCTATATGTTCCTTTGCAAAGTTCCAACGCTGATTTTTATGGTGAAGACATAGAAGAGGTTTTCTTCTGATGACTCTTCCATGAAGACCATATTTGTACAAGTTTCTCTTTATAGTGTACCACAACTCCAGTGTCTGCCAGATTTTTCTGGAGGGATTTGCAGTCAAACATGGGTTTTGAATTGTTTTTCTCACAATCCTGCTAGCTGTTCTGTCTGATATTTTTCTTGGTCTTCCATATCTTGCTTTAACTTCCACTGTTCCTGATGACTGCCATTTCTTAATTACATTCCGAACAGAGGATAGTGACATCTGAAAACGTTTTGCTATCTTCTTATAGCCTTCTCCAGCTTTGTGAGGATCAACTATTTTCAGTTTCAGATTTCTAGACAACTGCTTAGAAGAACCCATGGTGCTGATTGTTGGGGCAAGGTCAGATGAGTCTGGGTATTTAAAACCTTTGAGATTGACATCACCTGGTCTTCCCAGATGATGATTGAGAACAATCCATGATACTGGTGGGTCTCAGCTTTGCAAAGGGGGAAGTGCATGCTATAAATTCTGCAGGGTGCCCAAACTTTTGCAGACGCCATTTTTTGTTTTCTGTTATTCTTAAAGTGTAAATGATGGAAATAAAATCTAACTTTTGTTGACATATTATAAGAATGTCTAATCTGTAATTTGATGCCTTTTGGAGAATTTTCCATCTTTCCTTGGCTTTATGCACATTAATACAAATTTTTACCTGGGGTGCCCAAACTTTTGATCCCCACTGTATATAAGACCTTGTATATAAGACTCCTCCTCAGCCTGTTTTGTTATGCCTGATGAAACGTGTCGCATTTTTATCGCATAAACCTACTTTATCTTACCTGACGTGTCCATCCTGGTCAGTGCCACTGAACCCCTATCCACCCTGTGAAGCCGCTGCTTACCATTGTCCATTCGGTTGGGGAGGCTGCAGACCAGACATTACTCATACACGCTGACCATTGTTGTGTGAGAGCCCCCACAACCACCTATGGTAAGAGTTCCCCGTATATTTGATGGATTACCTATAGGGGGTTTTCGCTATGGAGCGCTCTCCTGTTTTATTATAGGCTGTATCAGGGCATTCTGGGAGTTATACTAGTTTTGGACAGTTGCTGCTGCACTGTTGAGCAGTTATCTGCAACCTGTGACTCTGCAGCTACAACTCACAGCATGCCCTGACTAAGTTGCTATGGAAAATGCCTTCACACTCCTCTTATAACAGTACTAATAATGCTTTATTTATATAGTGCCCAAATTTTTCGCAGGTCTGTACAGAGATTATCATTTCTGAAATTGGTTCCTTCCACCAGTTTAGATACATGTTCTCAAATGCCGCAGTTGCCTTTCTCTCCACCTCCTGCCATGTGTGTGCACAACTCTTACCGGTGTTCAGCCACATGTCCCGTCAACACAGTGAGACATGCTAATGCTGCACGTCAGCCAGCAGAGCAGCATTCATGTATATATCAGGAGTGTACAGGATAGCATGCAACCACATCCCTTACTTTTTGCTGGAAGACCTTGGCGAAAACAATTTAATTATTAGTCTCCACACAATAGAGGTGATTATACATTTTTTTCCAAGGCTGTAATAGATTACTAATGAAGTGGTCAGATTAATTTAGACAGTATGGTCTTCTCATTGTATTTGTCTTCATATTTTAATCAGGAAATCTTTTTTTTTAAGATTTCCTGATTAAAATATGAAGACAAATACAAATTTTTTTGGGAAATGAAGTCTCAGATGTAGGGTAACTTTCTGTACCCTTGGAGGGAAAAGGCAAATGAAAATACAAAATATTTCCTCAAGGTAAATTAGAATGCCATAATAGGAGATACAATCTAGTTTAATAAAATAAGTCACTGTAAAATATTGTCAGACCTCAATTTGAGAGAACTGACACCCCAAAGAAAAGTATAGAAACATTAACCCCTTAAGGACGCAGCATTTTTCCGTTTTTGCATTTTCATTTTTTCCTCCTCACCTTCTAAAAATCATAACGCTTTCAGTTTTGCACCTAAAAATCCATATGATGGCTTATTTTTTGCGCCACAAATTCTATTTTGCAGTGACATTAGTCATTTTGCCCAAAAATCCACAGCGAAACGGGGAAAAAAAATCATTGTGCGACAAAATTGAAGAAAAAATGTCATTTTGTAAAATTTTGGGGCTTCCGTTTCTACGCAGTGCATTTTTCGGTAAAAATAACACCTTATCTTTATTCTGTAGGTCCATACGGTTAAAATGATACCCTACTTATATAGGTTGGAAATTGTCGTACTTCGGAAAAAAAATCATAATTACATGCAGGAAAATTTATATGTTAAAAATTCTCATCTTCTAACCCCTATAACTTTTTTATTTTTCCGCGTACGGGCCAGTATGAGGGCTAATTTTTTGCGCCGTGTTCTGACGTTTTTATCGATACAATTTTTATATTGATCGGACTTTTTGATTGCTTTTTATTCATTTTTTCATGATATAAAAAGTGACCAAAAATACACTATTTTGGACTTTGGATTTTTTTTTGTGCGCACGCCATTGACCGTGCAATTTAATTAACGATATATTTTTATAATTCAGACATTTTCGCATGCAGCGATACCACATTTTTATTTTTATTTAGACAGTTTTTTTTATGGGAAAAGGGGGGTGATTCAAACTTTTAATAGGGAAGGGGTTAAATGACTAACTTTAGGGACTATAACACATAGGGACCTATAACACTGCACACACTGATCTCCTATGCTGATCCCTGTAAAGCCATAGCTTTGCAGGGATCAGTCAGATAGGGGCTCGATTGCTCAAGCCTGTAGCTCAGGCTTGGAGCAATCAATCCCCGATCGGACGCCGCGGAGAGAGGTAAGGAGACCTCCGCCTGCATCCCAGCTGATCGGAACATCGCGATTTTATCGCGATGTCCCGATCAGCCCGACTGAGCTGCCGTGAACCGTTTACTTTCGTTTTGATCACCGTGTCTGAAGGGTTAACAGCGTGCGGCACAACGATCAGTGCCGCACGCTGTTAGCCCAGGGTCCTGGCTATCGTTAGCAGCCGGGATCGACCCGGTGTGATGCGGGGTCATGGCGTGACCCCTTTTTTTGCAAAGGGACCGGGCTTAGGGTGTACAGGTACGCCCTAAGTCCTTAAGAGGTTAAAATAATAGGAAATTAAGGGGGTATATATAGAAAGTAGAAGCAAAGTGCAGGGCCCTTGCGAGAATGACCACTAAGGCTTCTTTCACACTGCCATCATGTTCCTGCATTTTAACAGCCATTTTTCTGCTCAAAGAGGTCATGAAAAAATAGATGAGTTGAGTCAGCTCTTCTTTTCAGGGGGCGGCATCAGAGACACTTAAAGTTGTCCTAAAAAGAAAAAAAGAAAACATTTTTAGATTTTGCCATTAGTAAACGAGAAATGGTTAGACAAGAAATTGTCTTGATTTGTATGCCTGGAACAACAAAGAAGAATTAGGAGAACAGACACCACAAATCTTAAGAATGAGCATTAAAAAATGGGACCGATATATGAAAGACGTCTTTCTTCCTCTAACTATTGAAAACATTTTTAATGTTAGAAAAGATGGACATTGACTGTAATAATTTTATTCCAATTGAACCAAAATACTCACACTAGTCTCCTTATCCACGATGGCCTAAAATACAAACATTATGATATGATAACATGTAGACAAATCTGGTTCTGTAGTACCTGGGTACTGGTAGAGATTTATCACAACCTGTTGAGAGTAAAATAAAACCAGTTGCCCATAGCAACAACCATATTCTTCATTTGTTTTTAACAAGGCTACAGTAAAAATTTAAGAAGTGATCTGATTGGTTGCTATTGACAACTGGTCAACTTTTCCTCCTCACAGGTTTTAAAAAAAATCGACCAAACCATCTCTTGCTACTGGACATATATAAAGATACTCACAATGGGCCTGGGTGTTTTTTTTCATCACCTTCTTTGATGGCATGATGGATGGTGATGCTTTATGATGATTTTATGACAAGCTGTAAAAAAATGGAAAAGACATTATTATAATAAATCATATGAAAAACATGACCACACATGAACACATTGCGAAAATGCACACAGTCTGCAAAGTGGCATCCACATGTCGGTCAGGAGACATGCACATGGTGGTGCCACACGGCCCAAAATTATCTTGCACACATGCATGGTATTCCCACTCATGCTCACACATGAAAGCATTGTGAAAATGCACACAGTCTGCAAAGTGGCATCCACATGTTGGTCAGGAGACATGCGCATGGTGGTGCCACACAGTCCAAAATGATCCTGCACACATGCATGGTATACCCACTTATGCCCACACATGAACGCATTCAATATATGGAGATATTACATTCACACGGCGCACAATCACTAAGCACACGTTCACAATCAACATGCAATAAAGTCGCAATCCAACAGTAATCACAGCCAACCTTGTACCCACCTTCTGAAAAACTGGATGAAGTCCAACGTTAGGGTTTTTGGGTATGTCTGGGTGGATGATGTCCACACTGAGGCCTAGCTCTTTCCAGAAAAAAGATGTCTGAAAAGATCCCCCCCCCCCTTTTTCCAAGTGACTTTCTGGTTGTAATGCTGTACTGAGCATGCTCAGTAGCAATAACTGTTCATAACGGAAGGTGTAAATGACGGGCGCTAACAATTTTCTTTGTCACAACCGTCAGCCATAGACTGTGTTAAAATTTTAACAGCCGTTATTCCACCGTTATTTTTGACAGGACAAAAATGAGTGAATGCACAGTTATTTGTGCCTTCAAAAAAAAAACAGACGTTAGTCATAACGGGACATAACTGGTGCTGAAGGATGGTCAAAAATCCTATTGACATGAATGGGATTTTTTGATGGCTGTTTTGTGGACTTTCTGATGGGAGTTCATGACGGGAGTTTTTACAGGAGCCTAACGGTAGTGTGAAAGGGGCCTAATATATCCTTAGTTTTATAACCCCTTTAAAGCCAGAAATACCAAAAAGTAGACACAATACCTTTATAAATTATTAGATACTTGGATATCGTTGTACAATAGATAAATGCCAGGTTATGACAGTAATGCTAATGTATTGTTAATATGTGAGATCAAAATAGATAACATATAATCTACACATATAACTTTATAATCACAAGTCTGGAGGGAGGAAGAACGTTTTGGATATGTGCTAGTGTATGCAGGCAGTAGTCAATTTAGAGGATGATGGACTACAAGTACAAGGATAGCCGTCCAATATATAAACTACCTCCGTATGGAAAATGCAAAGATTTATATTCAGTATGCAAAAGCAAGTTGGAAATGGCACATGCAGTCTCTTATCCAAATATGACTTATATACACCTATTACTTTTCCAGACTACCAACGATATGTGATATTGCGCATAGCAACCAATCAGGTCCCTTCTCTCATTTAAAAAAAAATTTGAACTTGATATTATTAATAAAAAAGCACATAAGTTTAATAGGGATTTGAATGACTATGCCTGTGGCCAAGTTCGCAAATGGCCCAGATATAGCCACAACAATCCCAAACATATGGAAACTAATCATGATTTTGCTGCTGATTCCTCTGTATTACCATCGTCAGTAGGTATTCACACTACTGGTAAAGTCGATGCGACTATAGCTGTTACACCTCTAGTTGAAACAATTACTAGCACCCAGATGGGCTTTAACGTTAATGATGCGAATAAGGTTTTGAATTCAGATGTTGCTAATGTGAATTTAAGACCACAGAGTATGGGTGCAGTTCCAAAAAGATATCCGAGTACGAATTTTAGTGGTTACTCAAATAAGAATAATTATAAAGGGAAATATAATGTAAAAAACCATCACGATTCGAGGTCTCCTTCTAATGGGAGTCGTTTGATTTATAACTCTAGATTTCATAAAAAACAGAATACACCAAGGGTACCCATAGACCCTAAGTTATTGGTTATGCCGTGTGAAAACCAACTCGGAAAAGGATTACAACAAGTTACCCCTTTACCGCAAAAATTAATTAATACTAATCAATCTGTGAATATGGTACTGCATGCTGCTCCTTCATTGCAGCATACAAACCAGGTTCCAAATATTTTGCAATTTGAAAAACTAGTTCAGACACTACCGCAACATGTGAATCCGATCCACATAATGGATCCACCTGTTGATGGACCCTGTGGTGATGAATCTATGTCAGAAGATACTATTTTCAATAGTTCTATACTTACGGTACATAATGTTTCTTCTTCTACTTTGCTTCATAGTCCGGTAGATACTATTTCTGACTCTAGCCTTTTTTTAGGCTCCCGTCCTATAATTGCCAGCACTGTCACACTCCAACACACGGAGGAGTGTGTCACCACCAACCGTATCACCCAATATTTTCAGCCAATTGCAACAAAGTCAATAAAAAGAAAATTCGACATCGAGGTTGCAGGGGAGGTAGAAAAAATAAATCAAAAAGGTCCCAGTCCAGATTCCAAGAAGAACAAAAATCTGTTACAATAAATTCTGAATCAAGTTTTCCTAAGAACATAGTTAGAGATAATGATGGTAAAATAAAAATTTTCAATTTATCTTCTTATGTCTTTGCCCAAAATGAGAGCGATTTATTATCAAAAGGGTTATCCTTTTGTCCAGTTTCGTTACCAAACAATTTCCAACTATTTTTAGATTTGAATCAGTTTACACGTAAACTTACACTTAGTAGACATTTTACCCTTTTGAATAAACGTAACACCCTAGTAGAGGATCCATTGTTGGGGCAATCCAATATAAATGTCTCATCATCTCTGGATACCTTAAGGAATACTGAAATTAAGCATGTAAAAGTAACTCTCCCTTCATCATTTTACCCTATCCATAACAAAGGCCCTTATGTGGATACTTTTTATCAGATTGTTTCAAAAGAACTTTGTTCTTTACGTGATAGCCATAATTTTGGCAAAATACAAGATAATTTAAGTGCTGTTGAACAACAGGCTGTAAAAAGTCTACAGGATAATTCCTCTATAATTATCCGCCCCGCTGATAAGGGGGGCGGAGTTGCAGTTTTGGATAGATCTGCGTATATTGATGAGGCCCTCAGAATCCTTTCTGATAAGGAGTATTATGAAATTTTGGCGAACGATCCCTCCCCTAGGTATTTTGTGGAATATAAAGAGCTTATAAAAAGTGCTACTGATAATAATTTGTTAAATAAAAAAGAATGTGATTTTTTATCAGTGAAAAATTACTCTTTACCTATTTTTTACTATCTACCTAAGTTGCACAAATCCCTATTTTGTCCTCCAGGACGTCCTATTATTTCTGGTGTAGGTTCACTCACTTGTAATTTATCACATTATATAGATTTATTCTTACAACCTTTTGTTCTTTCTCTTCCCTCCTATCTTAAAGATTCCACACAGTTAATTAGGGAGGTTAGTAATATTATTTTTCCGGCTGATTTTTTGTTTTTGACACTCGATGTTTGTGCACTTTATTCTAATATTACCACCTCTATAGGTCTAGCGGCCATAAAGGAGGTTCTCCTTTCAGATGGTAAATTTTCACTCAACCAAGCACTGTTTATTATTGAATCTATTTTTTTTATTTTAGAACACAACATTTTTAGTTTTAATGACATTATTTACAGACAATGCAGGGGCTGTGCGATGGGGACTCGATTCGCCCCTAGTTATGCTAATTTGGTTATGGGGCGTTTCAAGTCCTCCCATATCGCACAGTCCCCTGTTTTTAATCAGTATGTCGCCTTTTATAGGCGATGTATTGATGACCTGTTCATTATTTGGACAGGCTCTTTCTCTCAAGCACACGATTTTGTTGACACTCTTAATTTGAACACCTGGGGTTTAAAATTCACTATACACTGCTCTTCTTCCTCTATTGATTTTCTTGATCTTCAACTCAGAAAGGATTCGGATGGCCGTATAAAACCAAAAACATTTTTTAAACCAGTGGACATAAATAGCCTGTTGGATTTCAATAGTTCCCATTATCCCCAGTGGATTCGTAATGTGCCCTATGGGCAATATTTGCGTATCAGAAAAAATTGTACATCTAATTCTGACTTTTTGGAACAATCGCGTATTTTACAGAATCGCTTTAGAGAGAAAAACTATCCAAAATCGATTCTAAATAAAGCTTTCAATCAGGCTAAGGTACAACGACAAGAGGATTTAATAATTGATAAAACTGTTGCGATGAATATCGAGAAAGAAATTATAAATCTTACAATTGATAAATGTAAAATTGATAAATGTAAAAATAGTAAAAAATCCAATAAGAATTATAGTCACAATTTTGTCACCAATTTTAATTGTGCAGCACCCAAGATAAAAACAACACTTAATAAATATTGGTACATATTAAAAGGTGATCCGATTTCTTAAAGATATTTTGTCTGACCACCCAGGTGTCACATTCCGCAGATCACAAAATCTGCGGAATCTGGTGGCCCCTAGTGATTGTCTGAGGAACAATCGTTTTGTTACATCTAATCGTGTAGGACAGGATAATGGTACCATCCCTTGTGGAAAAATGAGATGTAAATGCTGTATCATGGTAGAAAAAGGTGACAATTTTGTTTGTAATATTTCGAAAAATTTCTTTCGGATTAAGGGAACGCATGATTGCGAAAGCAGCTATGCGGTTTACCTTTTATCTTGTATTTGCGGTTTGCAGTATGTGGGCCGCACCGTTCAGATGGTGCGGTCCCGCATGAATAAACATCGGTCCAATGTGGGAAGGCAATTCATGCTACACAGTGTCTCACAACATATATGTCAAATTCACTCCGGTAATTTTGACTGTCTAAAATTAAAAATCATTGAAGTTATACCATCCATTATAAAAAATCGTTTTCAAAGGCTAATTAATAGAGAATCATACTGGATTTTTTCACTTGGTTCCCTTTTCCCTGGTGATTTAAATGAGATGATTGAGAACGCTGTGTAACTTGACTTGCCTTCTATTATCATATTATAATTACATTACATATTTATTGATATATTTTATATTTTACTTATATTTATATCTAAAAATTTTTAGTAAGGTATGTGATATATATAATTTTTTATTTCACTAGTTTTTATGTGTGTGTTTTATGTGCTCCTGCCTATTGCTTTCATTCCAGCAATGTGCGGGTTAACTATTGTGTATAAATACCCTATGTGTCTCTACCCTCAACATGCCTGATGAAGCTGGTTATCCAGCGAAACGCGTTGCATGCCGGGTAAATAAACCATTTTACCTTTGGAGTCTTGTGCGCTGCCTCTATCCTGGGCTGTTCCTTGGAGGGATCCGTTTTATTGCTTCATTTTTAAAAAGGCCTCTGAAAAATGAAAGACGCAATCTGATTGGTTGCTATGGGCAACTGGTCAACTTTTCCTCTACAAAAGGTTAGATAAATCTCCCCCATAGTCAATGCGGGATGAGAGGGTCTAACTGTTTTGCGTTCGGTTGTGTAGTGAGGATGCTGAGAATGCTGAACCTCAACGAACCAAGGTGGGAGTATGGGCTGTTAATCATACGCTCATAGTATTTATACTGTTCATACGCTCATAGTATTTATATTGTTTATACGCTCATGACATTCATACTGTTCATACGCTCATGGCATTTATATTGTTCATAAGGTCATGGCATTTATACTGTTCATACGTTCATGGCATTGATACTGTTCATACGCTCATGGCATTTAAACTGTTCATACGCTCATGTATTCATACTGTTCATACGCTCATGGCTTTCATACTGTTCATGTGCTCATGACATTTATATTTTCATACGCTCATGGCATTTATGCTGTTTATATGCTCATGGCATTTATACTGTTCATACGCTCATGGCATTCATACTAAGCATATGCTCATGGCAGTTATACTGTTCATACACTCATGGCATTTATACTGCTCATGGCATTTATATAGTTCATACGCTCATGGTATTTATACTGTTCATACGTTTATGGCTTTACTGTCCATATGCTCATGGCATTTATACTGTCCATATGCTCATGGCATGTATACTGTTCATTTGTTTATGGCATTCACAAACTCATGGCATTCATACTGTTCATACTCTCATGATATTTATACTGTTCATGGCATTTATACTGCTCATATGCTCATGGCATTTTTTATGGTTCATACGCTCATGGCACTTATATTGTTCACACGCTCCTATATTGTTCACATGCTCATGGCTTTTATATTGTTCACTCGCTCATGGCTTTTATATTCTTCACTCGCTCATGACATATATACTGTTCATATGCTCTTGGCATTTATACGATTCATACGGTTATAGTATTATACTGTTCATATGTTTATGGCTTTACTGTCCTCATGCTCATGGCATTTATACTGTCCATATTCTCATGGCATTTATACTGTCATATGCTCATGGCATTCATATTGTTCATTCATTCTAGACATTACACTGTTCTTACACTCAGCATTTATACTGTTCACACGTTCATGGTATTTATACTGTTTATACAATCTCATTCTTCATACATTTATAGTATTTATGCTGCACATGCACTCTTAGCATTTGTGCTAGGCATGCGCTCTTGGCATTTGTGTTCATGATGTTTGTGCTGCGTGTGCGCTCGTGGTGTTTGTGTTTGTGCGACCATGGCATTTGTGCTATTCGGACATTTGTGGCATTTGTACTGTGCATACGCTCATAGTATTACTATGCATAGTGATCGGCAGCAATGCTCTCTATTAGTGCTGGGTGGTATACTGGTTCATACGGATACCGGTGTGTTTTTTTCTGTACGATATTAATTTTTCCCTATACCGCAATTCCGGCACCTCCCCACCCCCTCCCCTCGAATGAATGAACTATCAGCTGCAGCGCTGTCCCCACATCGGGGAACTAATCATGTTACCTGTAAGCTCTGGAAAGTTGTGAGCCGCCGGCGCAGGACTTCTGTTCGGAGAATAGAAGCTGTCTCCTCCCCCTGCACAGAAAGCCAGTAGGCCGCGGGCACTGCAGAACTTCTATCATATATGATTAGTTCCCCAGCGCACTGTGGCTGATAATTCATTCGAGGGGAAGAGGGGGGGGGGAGGGGATTAAGGGTAAATGAGTGGGAAAAAAATACAGTCAAATACCGTGGAACCGCCACATTTTTGGTCATACCTCCCAGCACTACTCTGTATACATTTACATAATTTATAATGTACATATGCTCATATCATTTATACTGCACATACTCTTGTAGTCTTATACTATGCACACGCTTATAGTATTTATACTGTACATATGGTCGTAGCTTATATGGTACTTTTGCTCGTATTATTATATGGTATTTGCTCATCATTTATGGTACTTTCACGCATATTGGTACATATGCTCATAGCTTTATATGGTACATTTGCTCATAGCATTTATACTGTTTTATAGGCTAATAGTATTCATACGGTACATAACTGCATAGCATTCATTCCGGGCATACATTCATAATATTTATGCTACTATACTGTAAGTATTGATAGCATTTTATGTTCTTTTACACTGTGCAGTCATACACAGCATTATACTGTACATAGGTTCTTAGCTTTCATATCAGTCATACGTCCATGACCATTTACTGTGCATAGAAAGGTTTACATACAGATGTCGATGCTAGAATTTACATGCATACTCTTGATAGTTTCATTACATCTATACATTGAATAACACACTTGCACTAATATAGCCTTCACCCCACGCATGTGTTAAACTTTTTTTAAATCACGTTTCCCAATTGTGCTACTATGTCTGTTAGTTTCAGCGTAAGAGTCTTACATTTACAAGCAATACTAATTGTATCATGTAGGCCACCAAGTCAGTCTCACTCATTGCTAGAATTGAAGCAGCACACTACGTAAACATTTTTTTTTCACATATTAGCACTTGTTAGTTGACATCTGATATTCAGCCTCTACCTTTTAATTTTTTTGTCCAAGGGCACACACCATGTTATTGTTGCGTCTCCAGTAAAATAACATCATGACATTTAAGCGGTTGTTTTCAATACCTGCCACGTCTGCAGGGGGATGCACTGCATAGTTGTTACTGACATGTCTTCAGAGCAACAAAATCACGACACATAGGTAGTTGTATACTCTTCATACCTGCCACATCTACAGGAGGATACACTGGAGTTTTTGTTACTGACACGCCTTCAGAGCAACAACATCACAACACATAGGTGGTTGTATAATCATTATACCTACCACGTCTGCAGGGGGAGGCCCTGCACAGTTGTTGTTACTGACATGTCATTAGAGCAGCAACATAATGACACATATGTGGTTGTATTTGCTTCATAACTGCCACATCTGCAGGGGGGATACATTGCATAGTTGTTGTTACTGACACGTCTTCAGAGCAACAACATCACGACACATAAGTGGTTGTATACTTGTTATCTGCCACGTCTGTAGGGGGATTCCCTGCACAGTTGTTACTGACACATCACATCTTCAGAGTAGCAAAATCACGACACATAGGGGGTTGTATACCTGTTATACCTTCCACGTCTGCAGGGGAATGCACTGCACAGTTGTTGTTACTGACACATCTTCAGAGCAACAACATCACGACACACAGGTGGTTGCAAAAATAACGATGGTTATGCAAGACCTGTCACGTCTACAGGCACGATGGTTACGCTAAGACCTGGCACATTTATAGGCACGATGGTATGCAAGAACTGTCTAGTCTACAGGCATGATGGTTTACGTAAGAACTGCCATGTCTACAGGTATGATGGTTACACAAAGACCTGTCATGTCTATAGGCATGATGGCGATGAAGGGATCGGTCACTCGCAGCGGGACACCACTCCTGAGACCAGTTTTGTGTCAGAAGCTTGGCAGTTTAAGGTATGGTTTAGTCTTCAGGTAAGGTGCTTATTCGAGTGTAGTTTGACTTATAGACAATATGGCGCCACAGGGTTATTATCACCAAAGGTCTGTCATGTAGTTGTTGTTGTGTGTCATTTTGCTAACAGTTTATTTTTGCCGCTTAATAGCAGGGACTAGATAGCTGCATATTATGCCTGAAAGGTATCTATTGGTTCCACTCTTGCCATGATGTCATAGGCAAGCATGTTAAAGAAGCATTTATCAGCTAGTATGTCAGCCTGACCCTTTTTCAATGACGACTCGTTTATTACCGAGTGGGCAGACTACCACAGCTCTTCGGTACTAGGCATCGATTACTAGGACAGCTAGTTCACATATTCAATTTTCTGTCTCAAGTTAGAGTCTAAATTGTGTTTTGTGTTAGGGTTGTGGTATTGGTTCATGATGATAAATTCTGTAATTTTCCTACTAGGTTGTCTTTTTGCCTGCTAAAGGCATGACCCCTGTCATGGTTATGGGCACACATCTGACCGCTTTGTTAAATTTATTGTCTTTCATACAGGTATGTATTGTTGTAATAACGAGCACGAGTGTGAAGCCCAGAGCACAAGTATTAAGCCTATCAGGCTGTATTTGTGCGAGGGGCGGGAGTATTTTCCATCGCCTGCAATTCTAGGTGGGGTGTTAAGGAGTTGTGGGTAGGAGGCGGGGGTATATAACGCCCCTGCACCTATTGGCAGGCCGTAAGTGACGTTTTGCGGCCCCCTCCCAACCCTCCCTTTTTTCAATTTATCCATTACAGGGTATGCCCACTAAAGGTGTGCCCTCCGTCGCGGTTATGGGCACAAATCTGCTTTGTTAAGTTTAAGGTCTTTTATACAGGTATGTATGTATCGTTGTAATAACGAGTACGAGTGTGAAGCCCCGAGCACAACTTGTGTATTGCATTGTTCACCAGATTTCCAATCTGTATGGTGCCAGGTTATCAACATACTGGCTAAACAGTACAAAATCAACAGACAATTGGTTAACCAGGGACAAACCAGAGAGTTAAAATCTAGAGGGAAGCCTATTACAAAATCAAAAGCATAGTCAAGAAAAGGTAGGGCAGTACAAAGTCAGCAGGAAAATGCATTGTTAGGTCACAGGAGAAAATCACAGGAAACAGGAGCAGGAAAATGCATTGTTAGGTCACAGGAGAAAATCACAGGAAACAGGAAAGCTGGTGAAATGCTGGTGACTCAGCTAGTAAGCTGCCTGTTTAAGTCTACTGCTGCCAGAGATGCTAGCACTGGTGCCGCAACTGATTAGCATGGCACTTTCTGCCCTTGATAGGCTTGGCCGGCAGTTTCACACAGTAACAAATGGTCCTCCACTGTCCAGGGCCATCATTAAGACAACAAAGAATTCTGCCTTTTGCACCTAGCAGGGATCGGAGATGTCTGGTGGGTATAATGGGGCTTTTTGTTTAGTCTTTCCATGTGTAGATCTTTAGCGGAGACCCAAGTTTTCTCTTAAAGGGGTACTCCAGTGGAAAACTATTTTTTTTTTTTAAATAAGCTGGTGCCAGAAAGTTAAACAGATTTGTAAATTACTTCTATTCAAAAATCTCAATCCTTCTTAATATTAATCCTTCCTTATTAGCTGCAGTATGCTCCAGAGGAAGTTCTTTTCTTTTTTAATTTTTTTTCTGTCTGACCACAATGCTCTCTGCTGACACCTTTGTCCATATCAGGAACTGTCCAGAGCAGGAGAAAATCCCCATAGCAAACCTTTCCTGCTCTGGACAGTTCCTGACACAGACAGAGGTGTCAGCAGAGAGCACTGTGGTAAGACAGAAAAGAAATTCAAAAAGAAAATCACTTCCTGTAGAGCATTCAGCAGCTGATAAGTACTGAATGATTAAGATTTTTAAATAAAAGTAATTTACAAATCTGTTTAACTTTCTGGCACTTTTTGATTTAAAAAATTTTTTTTTTCCACTGAAGTACCCTTTTGAAGATGTTACGCCGAGCGCTCCGGGTTCCCGCTCCTCCCCGGAGCGCTCGCTTCACCTCCTCCGCTGCAGCGCCCCGGTCACGTCCTCTGACCCGGGGCGCTGCGATCCTGCTGCTAGCCGGGATGCGATTCGCGATGCGGGTAGCGCCCGCTCGCGATGCGCACCCCGGCTCTCCTACCTGACTCGCTCCCCGTCTGTTCTGTCCCGGCGCGCGCGGCCCCGCTCCCTAGGGCGCGCGCGCGCCGGGTCTCTGCGATTTAAAGGGCCACTGCGCCGCTGATTGGCGCAGTGGTTCCAATTAGAGTTATCACCTGTGCACTCCCTATATTACCTCACTTCCCTTGCACTCCCTTGCCGGATCTTGTTGCCTTAGTGCCAGTGAAAGCGTTCCTTGTGTGTCCCTTGCCAGTGTTTCCAGACCTTCTGCCATTGCCCCTGACTACGATCCTTGCTGCCTGCCCCGACCTTCTGCTACGTCCGACCTTGCTTCTGCCTACTCCCTTGTACCGCGCCTATCTTCAGCAGCCAGAGAGGTGAGCCGTTGCTAGTGGATACGACCTGGTCACTACCGCCGCAGCAAGACCATCCCGCTTTGCGGCGGGCTCTGGTGAAAACCAGTAGTGGCTTAGAACCGGTCCACTAGCACGGTCCACGCCAATCCCTCTCTGGCACAGAGGGTCCACTACCTGCCAGCCGGCATCGTGACAGTAGATCCGGCCATGGATCCCGCTGAAGTTCCTCTGCCAGTTGTCGCTGACCTCACCACGGTGGTCGCCCAGCAGTCACAACAGATTGCGCAACAAGGCCAACAGCTGTCTCAACTGACCGTTATGCTACAACAGTTGCTACCACAGCTTCAGCAGTCATCTCCTCCGCCAGCTCCTGCACCTCCTCCGCAGCGAGTGGCCGCTCCTGGGATACGCTTATCCTTGCCGGATAAGTTTGATGGGGACTCTAAGTTTTGCCGTGGCTTCCTTTCCCAATGTTCCCTGCATCTGGAGATGATGTCGGACCTGTTTCCCACTGAAAGGTCTAAGGTGGCTTTCGTAGTCAGTCTTCTGTCCGGAAAAGCCCTGTCATGGGCCACACCGCTCTGGGACCGCAATGACCCCGTCACTGCCTCAGTACACTCCTTCTTCTCGGAAATCCGAAGTGTCTTTGAGGAACCTGCCCGAGCCTCTTCTGCTGAGACTGCCCTGTTGAACCTGGTCCAGGGTAATTCTTCCGTTGGCGAGTATGCCGTACAATTCCGTACACTTGCTTCAGAATTGTCCTGGAATAATGAGGCCCTCTGCGCGACCTTCAAAAAAGGCCTATCCAGCAACATTAAAGATGTTCTGGCCGCACGAGAAATTCCTGCTAATCTACATGAACTTATTCACCTAGCCACTCGCATT
Organism: Hyla sarda; assembly: GCF_029499605.1. Taxonomy (NCBI): domain Eukaryota; kingdom Metazoa; phylum Chordata; class Amphibia; order Anura; family Hylidae; genus Hyla; species Hyla sarda. The sequence continues at coordinate 171,587,169 of NC_079194.1, read as the reverse complement.
GACATGCGTTTTTCTGAAAGGCGTCAGGAACTCCGCCAAGATATGGACTCTGTTCGCACGAGGCGTTTCGTCTCCTCGGCTCCTCTCTCCTCTGGTCCCCTGCAATCTGTTCCTGTGCCTCCCGCCGTGGAGGCTATGCAGGTCGACCGGTCTCGCCTGACACCTCAAGAGAGGACACGACGCCGTATGGAGAACCTCTGCCTGTACTGTGCTAGTACCGAACACTTCCTGAGGGATTGTCCTATCCGTCCTCCCCGCCTGGAAAGACGTACGCTGACTCCGCACAAAGGTGAGACAGTCCTTGATGTCTACTCTGCTTCTCCACGTCTTACTGTGCCGGTGCGGATGTCTGCTTCTGCCTTCTCCTTCTCTACAGTGGCCTTCTTGGACTCTGGTTCTGCAGGAAATTTTATTTTGGCCTCTCTCGTCAACAGGTTCAACATCCCAGTGACCAGTCTCGCCAGACCCCTCTACATCAATTGTGTAAATAATGAAAGATTGGACTGTACCATACGTTTCCGCACGGAGCCCCTTCTTATGAGCATCGGATCTCATCATGAGAGGATTGAACTTTTGGTCCTCCCCAATTGCACCTCGGAGATTCTCCTTGGACTTCCCTGGCTTCAACTTCATTCCCCAACCCTGGATTGGTCCACTGGGGAGATCAAGAGTTGGGGGTCCTCTTGTTCCAAGAATTGTCTAAAACCGGTTCCCAGTAACCCTTGCCGTAACTCTGTGGTTCCTCCAGTAACCGGTCTCCCCAAGGCCTATATGGACTTCGCGGATGTTTTCTGCAAAAAACAAGCTGAGACTCTACCTCCTCACAGGCCTTATGATTGCCCTATCGACCTCCTCCCGGGTACTACTCCACCCCGGGGCAGAATTTATCCTCTCTCTGCCCCAGAGACTCTTGCCATGTCCGAATACGTCCAGGAGAATCTAAAAAGGGGCTTTATCCGTAAATCCTCCTCTCCTGCCGGAGCCGGATTTTTCTTTGTCTCCAAAAAAGATGGCTCCCTACGTCCTTGCATTGACTACCGCGGTCTTAATAAAATCACGGTTAAGAACCGCTACCCCTTACCCCTCATCTCTGAACTCTTTGATCGCCTCCAAGGTGCCCACATCTTCACTAAATTGGACTTAAGAGGCGCCTATAACCTCATCCGCATCAGAGAGGGGGACGAGTGGAAAACGGCATTTAACACCAGAGATGGACACTTTGAGTATCTGGTCATGCCCTTTGGACTGTGCAATGCCCCTGCCGTCTTCCAAGACTTTGTCAATGAAATTTTTCGTGATCTATTATACTCCTGTGTTGTGGTATATCTGGACGATATCCTAATTTTTTCTGCCAATCTAGAGGAACACCGCCGGCATGTCCGTATGGTTCTTCAGAGACTTCGTGACAACCAACTCTATGCCAAAATTGAGAAATGTCTGTTTGAATGCCAATCTCTTCCTTTTCTAGGATATTTGGTCTCTGGCCAGGGACTACAGATGGATCCAGACAAACTCTCTGCCGTCTTAAATTGGCCACGCCCCTCCGGACTCCGTGCTATCCAACGCTTTTTGGGGTTCGCCAATTATTACAGGCAATTTATTCCACATTTTTCTACCATTGTGGCTCCTATCGTGGCTTTAACCAAGAAAAATGCTGATCCCAAGTCCTGGCCTCCTCAAGCAGAAGACTCCTTTAAACAACTCAAGTCTGCCTTTTCTTCGGCTCCCGTGCTCTCCAGACCTGACCCTTCCAAACCCTTCCTATTGGAGGTTGATGCCTCCTCAGTAGGAGCTGGAGCTGTTCTTCTACAAAAAAATCCTTCCGGGCATGCTGTCACTTGTGGTTTTTTCTCTAGGACCTTCTCTCCAGCGGAGAGGAACTACTCCATCGGGGATCGAGAACTTCTAGCCATTAAATTAGCACTTGAGGAATGGAGGCATCTGCTGGAGGGATCAAGATTTCCTGTTATTATCTACACCGACCACAAGAACCTCTCCTACCTCCAGTCGGCTCAACGGCTGAATCCTCGCCAGGCCCGGTGGTCTCTGTTCTTTGCCCGATTTAATTTTGAGATTCACTTTCGTCCTGCCGATAAGAACATTAGAGCCGATGCTCTCTCTCGTTCCTCGGATGCCTCAGAAGTTGATCTCCCTCCGCAACACATCATTCCACCTGACTGCCTGATCTCCACTTCTCCTGCCTCCATCAGACAGACTCCTCCAGGAAAGACCTTTGTTTCTCCACGCCAACGCCTCGGAATCCTCAAATGGGGTCACTCCTCCCATCTCGCAGGTCATGCGGGCATCAAGAAATCTGTGCAACTCATCTCCCGCTTCTATTGGTGGCCAACTCTGGAGACGGATGTTGGGGACTTTGTGCGAGCCTGCACTATCTGTGCCCGGGACAAGACTCCTCGCCAGAAGCCCGCTGGTTTTCTTCATCCTCTGCCTGTCCCCGAACAGCCTTGGTCTCTGATTGGTATGGATTTTATTACTGATTTACCCCCTTCCCGTGGCAACACCGTTATTTGGGTGGTCGTTGATCGATTCTCCAAAATGGCACATTTCATTCCTCTTCCTGGTCTTCCTTCTGCGCCTCAGTTGGCTAAACAATTTTTTGTACACATTTTTCGTCTTCACGGGTTGCCTACGCAGATTGTCTCGGATAGAGGGGTCCAATTCGTGTCTAAATTCTGGAGAGCTCTCTGTAAACAACTCAAGATTAAATTAAATTTTTCCTCTGCATATCATCCCCAGTCCAATGGACAAGTAGAAAGAATTAACCAGATCCTGGGTGATTATTTGCGACATTTTGTTTCCTCCCGCCAGGATGACTGGGCAGATCTCCTTCCATGGGCCGAATTCTCGTATAACTTCAGGGTCTCTGAATCTTCCTCCAAATCCCCATTTTTCGTGGTGTACGGCCGTCACCCTCTTCCCCCCCTCCCTACCCCCTTGCCCTCTGGTCTGCCCGCTGTGGATGAAATCTCTCGTGACCTTTCCATTATATGGAGAGAGACCCAAAATTCTCTCTTACAGGCTTCTTCACGCATGAAGAGGTTCGCGGATAAGAAAAGAAGAGCTCCCCCCGTTTTTTCCCCTGGAGACAAGGTATGGCTCTCCGCTAAATATGTCCGCTTCCGTGTCCCTAGCTACAAGTTGGGACCACGCTATCTTGGTCCTTTCAAAATTCTGTGTCAAATTAATCCTGTCTCTTATAAACTTCTTCTTCCTCCTTCTCTTCGTATCCCTAATGCCTTTCACGTCTCTCTTCTCAAACCACTCATCCTCAACCGTTTTTCTCCCAAATCTGTTCCTCCCACTCCTGTTTCCGGCTCCTCGGACGTCTTCTCGGTCAAGGAGATTTTGGCTGCCAAAAAGGTCAGAGGAAAAAATTTTTTTTTAGTAGACTGGGAGGGTTGTGGTCCTGAAGAGAGATCCTGGGAACCTGAGGACAACATCCTTGACAAAAGTCTGCTCCTCAGGTTCTCAGGCTCCAAGAAGAGGGGGAGACCCAAGGGGGGGGGTACTGTTACGCCGAGCGCTCCGGGTTCCCGCTCCTCCCCGGAGCGCTCGCTTCACCTCCTCCGCTGCAGCGCCCCGGTCACGTCCTCTGACCCGGGGCGCTGCGATCCTGCTGCTAGCCGGGATGCGATTCGCGATGCGGGTAGCGCCCGCTCGCGATGCGCACCCCGGCTCTCCTACCTGACTCGCTCCCCGTCTGTTCTGTCCCGGCGCGCGCGGCCCCGCTCCCTAGGGCGCGCGCGCGCCGGGTCTCTGCGATTTAAAGGGCCACTGCGCCGCTGATTGGCGCAGTGGTTCCAATTAGAGTTATCACCTGTGCACTCCCTATATTACCTCACTTCCCTTGCACTCCCTTGCCGGATCTTGTTGCCTTAGTGCCAGTGAAAGCGTTCCTTGTGTGTCCCTTGCCAGTGTTTCCAGACCTTCTGCCATTGCCCCTGACTACGATCCTTGCTGCCTGCCCCGACCTTCTGCTACGTCCGACCTTGCTTCTGCCTACTCCCTTGTACCGCGCCTATCTTCAGCAGCCAGAGAGGTGAGCCGTTGCTAGTGGATACGACCTGGTCACTACCGCCGCAGCAAGACCATCCCGCTTTGCGGCGGGCTCTGGTGAAAACCAGTAGTGGCTTAGAACCGGTCCACTAGCACGGTCCACGCCAATCCCTCTCTGGCACAGAGGGTCCACTACCTGCCAGCCGGCATCGTGACAGAAGATCATTAGCCCCTCCAGTGTACCAGATATTTAAAGGCCCTTGGGTGTTTCTACGATCTAAGATCCTGGAAACTTCATACTCCAGTTCACCCTGTACAACCACTGGAGCAAGTGGTCTCCTGGTAGGCAGCAAGGTCGGAATGTATCTCTTAAAGCAGAGATCCAGGTAAAAGTGGTAAAAATAAAAACGTAAATAAGATTATATATCTATATCTATCTATCTATCTATATATATATATATATATATATATATATATATATATATATATATATACTCACGATGCCTCAGCTGCCTTGAGAGAAAGATAAGCAGGTCACATGGTTAGAGAAGCAGTGAATACAAATGAGGGACTTGTGTGCATCTCATAATTTCATAATCAGTGACAATCACACACTGCATACTGAAGCTCTCAGCTACTCTAGGCTCTCTGAGCTGAGGAGAAGGGAGTAGGACTGTTGGGTACCAAAGTATTTGCCTCTACACCCCTGATTGTGGCGGGTGCAAGTTATATTGACTGGTAGACTGTGATCTGTGATTTTAACTATTTGTGAAACCAATTTAAATGCTTATCATTAAATGTGATGTTTTACAATATACACTAGTATGGAGGTTCAAAGATAAAGGGCTTTATACCTAGTGATCCCGGAGAAAGTCAGTCTCTCTGTGAGACTCCTTTTACGGAAAGACACAAACATCCTCCTATCACCCAAAAACTGATATGGGAGCTCAACCTGGGGTTGTAGATGGACCAGAGAAACAGATGTTGAGCCATCTCTTGATGTTACCCTCTCGACCAAGTCCTGGATCAACTGGATGAGTCCCTGCATCTAGGGCACTAATGCAGTCATGGTCTCTATGTCAGTATTAGTGGAACCAGATGTAAATAATGGACTTGTGATTCTATCACATCCAGTAAAGAGCAGTGCAAATCTGAGCCTGCCCCACACCACTGGACAATCTGCCCTAAATGGCAGCCACCCAATTGGGCCACTGTCCCTACACTGGACTAAGTACAAGGGGCATCAAGGAAAGCCAGATAGGACATGTTAGGTCATCAACACGTGGGTTAAACGGTACAAAATCAGTAAACAAGGGACAAGCCAGGGAGTCAAAACCTAGAGGTCAACCAGTGAACAACCTGTTTAAAGGGGTTATCAAGGCTTAGAAAAACAAAGCTGATTTATTTTAAAAAAAACAGCCCCACCTCTGTCCTCAGGTGTGTTATTGCAGCTCCGTTTTAATCAAGTGAATTTAGCCCAGTTGCAATAATAAAACATAACCTGATGACAGGTGTGGAACTGTTTTTGGATAACCCTTTTGAATCTGCCTCCGCCAGAAAGTAGAGGGCCAGTGCTGCAGCTAACGAACAGTGACAAATGATGCTGCAACGTGCAGGGCCATCATTATTAGGGATAAGATCGCTGTCTGCTGCAATGAGCAGGGATCAGAGGTGGTGCTGGAACTGGTCCAAGTCCCTAAGCTGTCTATCTGGCACTGAGTTGAGATGAAACACTTACTACATTGTCTTTGTGTCTCTTCTTCTGCCACCCTCTCCAGCCACTCCCCCTCATCTTTTTCTCCTCTTCATAGACTTCTATAAGCAACTGTAACCTGATACTTTAAGGTGCTGATCTGTTTAGAGATGGATTTGAATAATATTTTTATTTAGGATGGCAGGAAAAGAATCAGATAAGTAGAGAAAGAGGCATTTTCATCTGATAAGCAATAAATCAAAGTTTCTCATATTCCCTAAAACTAATACATTGTATTAGACAAAAAAGACTTCTTTCACCTGTTATCAAACTAACCCCTCACTCCAAGCGTAAAAATGTATTTGATTGCGCTAAACACTTTATGGTAAAATTAAAGGTTGGTCGTGCAAAAAACAAGCCCTAATATTGGTCCGGGGAAGGAAAACTAAAAGAGTTAGGTCTCTAAAAGATGAGAAGTAAAAACGAAAACACATAAATGATACTTGACGGTGTCCTATAGGCCAAATTGGGCTGTGTCCTTAAAGGGGTATTCCAGGAAAAAACTTTTTTTTATATCAACTGGCTCCAGAAAGTTAAACAGATTTGTAAATTACTTCTATTAAAACATCTAAATCCTTTCAATAATTATAAGCTGCCGAAGTTGAGTTGTTGTTTTCTGTCTGGAAACAGTGCTCTCTGCTGACATCTCTGCTTGTCTCGGGAACTGCACAGAGTAGAAGAGGTTTGCTATGGGGATTTGCTTCTAAACTAGACGGTTCCCGAGACACGTGTCATCAGAGAGCACTTAGATAGAAAAGAACAACTCAACTTCAGAAGCTCAAAAGTACTTAAAGGATTAATATGTTTTAAAAGAAGTAATTTACAAATCTGTTTAACTTTCTGGAGCCAGTTGATATATATATAAAAAAAAGGTTTTTCCTGGATAACCCCTTTAACGACGCAGGACGTATATTTACGTCCTGCGCCGGCTCCCGCGATATGAAGCAGGATCGCGCTGCGTCATATCGCGTCGGTCCCGGCGCTAATCAACGGCCGGGACCCGCGGCTAATACCACACATCGCCGATTGCGGCGATGTGCGGTATTAACCCTTTAGAAGCGGCGGTCAAAGCTGACCGCCGCTTCTAAAGTGAAACTGAAAGTATCCCGGCTGCTCAGTTGGGCTGTTCGGGACCGCCGCGGTGAAATCGCGACGTCCCGAACAGCTGATCGGACATCAGGAGGGCTCTTACCTGCCTCCTCGGTGTCCGATCGACGAATGACTGCTCCGTGCCTGAGATCCAGACAGGAGCAGTCAAGCACCGATAATGCTGATCACAGGCGTGTTAATACACGCCTGTGATCAGGATGAGAGATCAGTGTTTGCAGTGTTATAGGTCCCTATGGGACCTATAACACTGCAAAAAAAAAGTTACAAAAAAGTGTTAATAAAGGTCATTTAACCCCTTCCCTAATAAAAGTTTGAATCACCCCCCTTTTCCCATAAAAAAAATAAAACAGTGTAAAAAATAAATAAATAAACATATGTGGTATCGCCACGTGCGTAAATGTCCGAACTATAAAAATATATCATTAATTAAGCCGTACGGTCAATGGCGTACGTGCAAAAAAATTCCAAAGTCCAAAAAAGCGTATTTTGGTCACTTTTTATAACATTAAAAAATGAATAAAAAGTGATCAAAAAGTCCGATCAAAACAAAAATCATACCGATAAAAACTTGAGATCACGGCGCAAAAAAATGAGTCCTCATACCGCCCCGTACGTGGAAAAATAAAAAAGTTATAGGGGTCAGAAGATGACATTTTTAAACGTATACATTTTGTATACAAACGTATACATGTAGTTATGATTTTTTCCAGAAGTGCGACAAAATCAAACCTATATAAGTAGGGTATCATTTTAACCGTATGGACCTACAGAATAATGATAAGGTGTAATTTTTACCGAAATATGCACTGCGTAGAAACGGAAGCCCCCAAAAGTTACAAAATGGAGTTTTTTTTTCGATTTTGTCGCACAATGATTTTTTTTCCCGTTTCGCCGTGCATTTTTGGGTAAAATGACTAATGTCACTGCAAAGTAGAATTGGCGACGCAAAAAATAAGCCATAATATGGATTTTTAGGTGAAAATTGAAAGGGTTATGATTTTTAAAAGGTAAGGAGGATAAAACGAAAGTGCAAAAACGGAAAAAACCCTGAGTCCTTAAGGGGTTAAGTGGTTAAATCACTAAATGTAGGTAGTGGGCTTGTACATTTGTCAAGTACTGCATTTTTGAGACATTTCTGTAACATATGCTTTGAATTGGAGTGGGTTGTCTAAGCTCATAATTGCATTCCACTGTTTGGTCATATTTTGAGAATTATTGGTGACTTGCTTATTTGGATAGTAAGTGTTTTTAACAGGTTGTTTGCTGTATGGGACTACTGCAGATTTTTTGCACTAAGGCTTTGTGTCAAGCTAAAGGAGAAACACTTAAGACCATTAGTATTCACTGTTATACTGTGTGCTGTCATGCAATAAACGATTAACTCTGCTTACAAGTGTGGCATACTTTGCGAATATTGGTGGCTGTTTCTAAATGGTTGACTGCATCCTCATAAGTAATACAGAATTAATATGTGTGCTCATAATATACAGTCTCTATACCTATGCCGGTATCTCCAAACAGTTCAATATCCCTTCAATCCAGCACCTTTTGATCCAGAACCAAACTTAAATTAAAAATAGCAGATATAATCTCAATTTTATAAAAAAAACTTACATATGTATACATCATCCCCTTACATTGAAGTTGTAGTTATGCCAAATAAAATTTCCATTCCTCTTTAATAAGCATGCTTTTTCTATGTTTGTTGCTCTTTTGTCTTATATTTTGACGTGCTACATGTTGTTTGGCCACAGATTGCCATGCTGCCTTACAGGGCCATGGTTGTTGTCACCTATGGCTCACAACCCGACCCCATTTGCTTTCATATGCTGTGATGCATCACAATCCCTGCAGTGCAACAATGTGGTTTTTGGCCATGCGACCCACGTTTCCTGGTACATGTACTGTTTTAGAGCAGGATGTAACTCTATCAAATCTAAGGGGTACTTACACAAGTTATACCCTAGCATTTGTGTTATAGACTTTAGTTTACAACTCTAAAATATCTTCTCTATATTTTCACACAGGGAGAAAATGCTGCAGATTTTCTACAGTGAAAATTCTTCAACATTTGCACAGGTAAATCTGCAAAAACAGAGCTTCACCAAATTGTGCAGATTTTGGTGTACATTTGCCACTGCAGATTATTAATGTGGATTATGTTAAATGAAAAAAAAAAAAAAAGCATGTTTTAGTACAGCCATTCATAGCATCAATGCTGTGAATACACCACAGAGGAAAATCTGCAGCATTACCATACCAAAATCTGCACCAGAAAATCATAAAGATTTTGCTGTGTTGCAAGTTTACCATTGCAGATCTCAGTGCAGGTTATGCAAACTAAATAATAAAACAAAATGGTCCAGATGAATTTATTGTGTAAACTTAGACTAGACAGTCTAAGAATATAACAGATTTATCAAAGTGCTCACCAGTTATTAGGGCCCATTTAGGCAGGCCAAAGGAAAGCAGGGAATGAACACTGATCTCATCGGATCTCATTTGCTAAGGGTCAATCAGTCCAGCGAACAGGCCACATGAACAATCGCTGGATCATTTGTGCGGCCCTCTAAATCCATCACTGTGGGACCCACATTTGCTGTTTGTACAGGGTACTGTGAGGCAAATATCAATAGTCTATGTGTGGGTTGCGTGCGAGTTTGAGCTGCGGCGAGTATTCCACAGAGGAGAATCTGCAGCAGATTACATTGCCCTCAATGGGGGAAACTCGCGGGTAACTTGCACATGTGAACATACCTTAAGACAGTTTTATGGTATAAATTATGCCAGAATTCTGGAAAAAAAACTTTTTGAGCCAGCATTACAGTAATATACTGTATATGCCAGAACTCTGGCACATAGTAAATCTATCTGGTGTGTTTAGAAATCTGCATGCCTTTATCTCAGATTTTCACTTTCCCATTAACCCCTTCCCTCTACAGGGCATATGGGTAGACTTGAGTGTAGGAAAGTCAATGGATTAAATTGGCTACTAAATTCACAGGAACAACAGAAGTCAAAAGCAAAATAAACAACATTAAATTTAGCTCTAGGCATTAAAAAGAGGAGGCCTTAATATGTCAAATGAGGGAATTGTGTATTTTTTTTTGTACATAGCTCTAAAAGCATTTTTGGATGGCCACCATACCATGTGGATTTTTTTGATTTGGTAATAGAGCTTTGTGTAACAGCTAACTCCACACAGCCTCACGCACTATGACACGAAAAAGAAGGGTATGTTATGTTGTTGGTGCTTCGTAGCTTTGCTGAGCACAAGACCTGCTCCTAACTGCACATATTATAATGGGGTGTTGTAGCGCCGGCTTGATGCTGAGTATTTGTGACTACTGATAGATTATCAGGCAGGGAGTGTTACATTAGCAATGTATGTGGTTATCACTTTTGGTACCTGCACAGGCAAAATATTTCAAACATCCACCTTACTTTTGTGTTTTGTCCCATTTCCACCAGGCAAGTAGTACAGTATACTTGAATGTGTCACTGTGTCTTTCTGTTGACCAAACCCTGCACACCGACACTGTCTGCTCGCTTCCATTGGCTTGTCATGTTCGCTAATTAGAGATCTGCTGCATGGTTCACCTTGTTAATTAGAGGGACTTGCACGCACAAAAAGCCCTTCAGGCAGAGGGAAGGAACAGCCTTGCTATACTGCCCTGAGATAGCTGAAGCCTGTGATGTGAGGGCTCTCTCATCTACCTTCTATTTTTTATTTGAAATGAATAAATCATTGAGATTTTCCTTGTGGAGTGAGAATGCAAGATTTCACATCTTTTGTAAGATGCAAATTACATGTGATCAATAGGATTAGATCATTCCCTGCATTGTGCCTACCAGACTCCTAATTTACTGCCTGCCAGTTAGTTAACAAAAAAAAAAAAAAGAACAAAATATTGAAAAATTGCCAGAAATATTTTTTCTCCAATCGGGCATTTTTTTCTACCATTGATCTTAGCAGAAAGCAGTGTTTGTAGTACTTTAAACTTGAGTTTTAAACATAACCACTCAAGATGTCTTGAAATTTTTAGTAGGCTCATGAGTTAAATGCAGCCTGAAAGAAGACATCATCTTATTTTATATCTCTGTTTATAAAAGCCATAGACTGTGCGCATCAGTTTTTAGTTTTTTTTTTTTAATCCCATTTCTTCAGTACTGAATACTATTATTTCATTTTTGATATCCTGTGAAGTTTATTTTAGTTTCTGCAACCTGCTCAAAACTATTGTACTTGCTGCCTTGTACAGTCCATTCTTGGCCAAATATATCATTGAATGTGCCTCTGGCTGGTCTGTGGTTTCAAGTGAGTTTTCAGAGTAGGTTAGTAGAGTTGTTTATTCTTTACAGAATATTTTTTAGCATTACTTGTGGTCCTGCGACTTTCTGTTATCAAATTAAGTGTTATTTCGACAGTGAAACAAACGTTCTGTTCAGTCTAGAAAGGGGAGTCTAGAGCTTAAACATAGCTACTGTTCATCGAGTAAAACACTGGTGCATATTTCCTTTTGCAAATGAGCCAAAATTCTGCCAGAATTTGCGCCAAAAACTGTCCTACAAGACATGAGTTTTAGACACATTTACCCATCAACTGTGAAAAGAAGTCTTTCCTTGGTAAAATGGGGGCATGAATTTGTAAAGGAGGTATGGCTTATGATGTTACACTGCATGTCAAAAATATTTCAGAATTTTGACATTAAATTCTGGCACAGATTAAAGAGGTTATCTAGCTTTTGAAAACTTGTCACCTATCCACAGAATAGGGGATAACTGTCTGATCTCTAAAACGGCAGCGAAATCTCCCCATGCTTGGAGCAGGGTTGACATGCCCCCTCCATGCATTGTCTATTGCAGTGCCAGGTACAGCCCTATACAGCACTTGTGTATCTCCAGTGCTCCTATAGCAAATGTATGGATGGGGCATGTCAACCGCGCTCCATGCACAGAGAGATTTGGAAGTCATTCAGGAGATCGTTGGGTGTTCCAGCGGTTGGAATCACCATGATGGATAGGAGATAAGTTTCTCAATGCTGGTTAACTCCCTTTTAACCCCTTCCCGCAGAATGACATATATAAACGCTGGGTTGTGCAGTGCGTTCGCGCATCCCGGCGTTTATAAATGACATTCAGTTAACCCGGCGATGCGCAGCATCGCACGGGTTAACTGGCAGAAGTCCCGCTGTTTCCAGCATCGGACAACTTCTGCTTCACCCCCCAGGACCATCCATTGATGGTCCTGGTCAGCGATCACTGTGATTGGTCCCTGTGGACCAATCACAGTGATCTGGGGTGAAAGTTCAGATCCCCCGCACTGCCCGCCCCTGGAAGTCGGGCAGAACGGGGGACGATGGCTGCGGGGGCTCGCAGCATAGGTGGGGGAACACGAGGGGACCGGCAGCCTTACCAGATCCAGCGGCGGGACCGAGGAGCAGCGCGGGACCGGCCACGTGGACGAGCAGCGACGGGACCGGCAGGTGAGTATGTGGTCCTCAGAAGCAGCAGTGAAGATCTTCACTGCTGCTTCTAGGAGTCTGAAAACTACAACTTCCAGCATGCCTAGACAGCCTTTGGCTGTCTGGGCATGCTGGGAGTTGTAGTTTTGCAACATCTGGAGGGCCCCAGTTTGGAGACCATTGTATAATGGTCTCCAATCTGTGCTCTTCCAGCTGTTGCAAAACTACAACTTCCAGCATGCACTGACTGTCCAGGCATGCTGGGAGTTTTAGTTCAGCAACATCTGGCCCTTCAGATGTTGCCGAACTACAACTCCCAGCATGCCCTTCAGCTGTCTGGGCATGCTGGGAGTTGTAGTTTTGCAACAACTGGAGACACACTGGTTGGGAAACATTGTCTATTTCCAACTCAGTGTTTCCTAACCTGTGTGCCTCCAGCTGTTGCAAAACTATAACTCCCAGCATGCACTAACAGACCATGCATGCTGGGAGTTGTAGTTTTGCAACATCTGGAGGGCCCCAGTTTGGAGACCATTGTATAATGGTCTCCAATCTGTGCTCTTCCAGCTGTTGCAAAACTACAACTCCCAGTATGCACTGACTGTCCAGGCATGCTGGGAGTTTTAGTTCAGCAACATCTGGCCCTTCAGATGTTGCCGAACTACAACTCCCAGCATGCCCTTCAGCTGTCTGGGCATGCTAGGAGTTGTAGTTTTGCAACAACTGGAGACACACTGGTTGGGAAACATTGTCTATTTCCAACTCAGTGTTTCCTAACCTGTGTGCCTCCAGCTGTTGCAAAACTATAACTCCAAGCATGCACTAACAGACCATGCATGCTGGGAGTTGTGGTTTTGCAACAGCTGCTGCACCCCCCCCCCCCCCCTGTGAATGTACAGGGTACATTCACATGGGCGAGGCTTTTAAAGTGGGTTTCTCGCATCTTGAGAGGCAGCAAATTTTGCGCTGAGAAACTCGCTGTAATCCCCCACCCATGTGACTGTACCCTAAACGCCACTGTTTCCAAAGCAGAGCCTCCAGCTGTTGAAAAACAACAACTCCCAGTGTTGCCGGACAGCCGTTGACTGTCCACGCATGCTGGGAGTTTTGCAACAGCTGGAGGCACCCTGTTTGGGAATCACTGGCGTAGAATACCCCTATGTCCACCCCTATGCAAATCCCTAATTTAGGCCTCAAATGCGCACGGCGCTCTCACTTTGGAGCCCTGTCGTATTTCAAGGCAACAGTTTAGGGCGACAAATGGGGTATCGCCGTACTCGGGAAAAATTCCGTTACAAGGTTTGAGGGGCTTTTTCTTCTTTAACCCTTCATGAAAAGGAAATGTTGGGGTCTACACCAGAATGTTAGTGTAAAAAAATTTAATTTTTTACACTAACATGCTGATGTTGCCCTATACTTTACATTTTCACAAGAGGTAAAAGGGAAAAAAGCCCCCCAAAATTTGTAACGCAATTTCTCCCAACTAAAGAGATACGCCATATGTGAGCGCAAAGTGCTCTGGGGGCGCACAACAAGGCCCAGAAGGGAGAGTGCACCATGTACATTTGAGGTGATTTGCACAGGGGTGGTTGATTGTTACAGCGGTTTTGACAAACGCAAAAAAAACAAAACCCCACATGTGACCCCATTTCGGAAACGACACCCCTCACGGAATGTAATGAGGGGTGCAGTGAAAATTTACCCCCCACAGGTGTCTGATGGATCTTTGGAACAGTGGTCCGTGAAAATGAAAACTTGTACAGCCCACTGTTCCAAAGATCTGTCAGACACCAGTGGGGGGCAAATGCTCACTGTATCCCTTGTTACGTTCCTCAAGGGGTCTCATTTCCAAAATGGTATGCCATGTGTTTTTTTTTTTTGCTGTTCTGGCACCATAGGGGCTTCCTAAATGCGATATGCCCCCCGAGCAAAATTTGCTCTCAAAAAGCCAAATATGACTCCTTCTCTTCTGAGCATTGTAGTTCGCCCATAGTGCACTTCAGGTCAACTTATGGGGTACCTCCATACTCAGAAGAGAAGGGGTTACAAATATTGGGGAGTATTTCCTGCTATTAACCCTTGGAAAAATTTGAAATTTGGGGGGGAAACACACATTTTAGTGAAAAAAAATTTTTTTTTTTTTACATATGCAAAAGTCGTGAAACACCTGTGGGGTATTAAGGCTCACTTTATTCCTTGTTATGTTCCTCAATGCAATCTTCCTAAATGCAACATGCCCCCCAAAAACCATTTCAGAAAAACGTACTCTCCAAAATTCCCTTGTCGCTCTTTCCCTTCTGAGCCCTCTACTGCGCCCGCCGAACAATTTACATAGACATATGAGGTATGTGCTTACTCGAGAGAAATTGGGCTACAAACATAAGTATACATTTTCTCCTTTTAACCCTTGTAAAAATTCAAAAATTGGGTCTACAAGAACATGCGAGTGTAAAAAATGAAGATTGTGAATTTTCTCCTTCACTTTGCTTCTATTCCTGTGAAACACCTAAAGGGTTAAAATGATGACTGAATGTAATTTTGAATACTTTGGGGGGTGCAGTTTTTATAATGGGGTCTTTTGTGGAGTATTTCTAAGACGAAGACCCTTCAAATCCACTTCAAACCTGAACTGGTCCCTGAAAAATAGTGAGTCTGAAAATTTTGTGAAAAATTGGAAAATTGCTGCTGAACTTTGAAGCCCTCTGGTGTCTTCCAAAAGTAAAAACTCGTCACTTTTATGATGCAAACATAAAGTAGACATATTGTATATGTGAATAAAAAATTTTTTTATTTGTAATATACATTTTCCTTACAAGCAGAGAGCTTCAAAGTTAGAAAAATGCAAAATTTTCTAATTTTTCATCAAATTTTAGGATTTTTCACAAGGAAAGGATGCAAGTTACCACAAAAATTTACCACCATGTTAAAGTAGAATATGTCACGAAAAAACAATCTCGGAATCAGAATGATAACTAAAAGCATTCCAGAGTTATTAATGTTAAAAGTGACAG
Source organism: Hyla sarda (assembly GCF_029499605.1). Taxonomy (NCBI): domain Eukaryota; kingdom Metazoa; phylum Chordata; class Amphibia; order Anura; family Hylidae; genus Hyla; species Hyla sarda. The sequence goes on along the minus strand of NC_079194.1, from coordinate 171,571,813 downwards.
TGGTCAGATGTGCAAAAAACGCTCTGGTCCTTAAGGCCAAAATGGGCTTGGTCCTGAAGGGGTTAAGAAAGCTAATAGACGATAAAAATTTAGACAGTCTAAGAATGTAACACATTTTTTTAAACAGCAGTATACACTTTAATACATTTAGTGCATCCTTAGACTTTCTAGTTTACACTGTCTAAAAATTATACAGTTTTAGTAAATCTTTGTCACTGTCACCCACTTGTGGCTTTCACAGACTACTGTTACACATTCCTTTATAAAATTGTGTGGTATCATGAGTATGAAGGGGACTTCGGTACAGCATATGGTGGTTTACACAGCAAAATTATTGAGTCTAAATTCTAGCTTTCACCAATATTCATTCATGTAGAAAAGCTAATGTTCTTTTAAAACAGTTGGGTAAAAAACTTCCGGTTGGTTGTTTGTTTGCTTTATTTTTTCAATGTATTGAGCAGATAAGATGTATCTCTTAGGTTTAAACTGTATCCAGGTCAACAAAAGCAAATACTTGTTCACTTCCTGGAGTTATTTAGTCATAAACTCTAACTTTTTCCCCTGCTACAATCCAAAAATGTCTATAAAACTTATCTGAAGTAATATAGATGAATGCCAAAAGGCCATCTCATCAAGGGCTCTCAGCCCAGGAAACAACTGGCGTATTAGGTTGTACATGACCTCCCCATTGCCTTGCACCATAGCTGGTGGTAGAACACCCCATCAAACCAGAAGCAAAATTAGTTTCAAAAGCAAATGTTAGAATTCTTATCAGAAATTCATTGCATGTAGTCAAGAAGGTACTTTATCTTGAAGGATAACTTTGCAACTCTGGTATTGATTATTTGTTTTAACTTACAGCACTCATCCAAGATGCCAATATTTACAGACCAACCATAAACAAATATATTGTTCAGACAATGGAAGGGATTTATCAATAATGTGGGATTTGCATTTCTCATGTTGTTTTTTTTCCAGATTATGTAAAACCACTCACGTTAATCAAAATTTGGAAACATCTCAAATTGTGGCGCTGACCCTTGTTTTCACGCTGTACAATTTACATTATAAATGACATGTTTTCTTTATTCTGTGGGTCAATACGATTAAAATGATACCCATGGTTACATACTTTTCTATTGTTGTATTGCTTTAAAAAAATCTCAAACTTTTTAACCAAATTAGTACGTTTAAAAACCCTCTATTTTGACAACATATAACTTTTTCATTTTTCTGTATAAGCGGCAGTATGAGGGCTCATTTTTTACGCCGTGATCTGTACTTTTTATTAACACCACATACATTTTTTATATATATATATATTTTTTGGAATATGATGTGACAAAAAAGCAGCAATTTTGGAATTTTTTTTTTTACATTAACGCCGTTCACCACACGGCACCACACATTATATTTTGATAGTTCGGACATTTACACACACGGCGATACCAAATATGTTCATTTTATTTATTTTTTGCACTTTTTGGGGGAAAATGGGAAAAAGGGACAATTTCAATTTTTATTGGGAAGGGGATTTTTCAAATTTATTTACTTTTTTTTTATTTTATTTTTTTACACTTTTTATGTCCCCATAGGGGACTATTTATAGCAATCATTTGATTGCTAATACAGTTCAGTGCTATGTATAGGGCATAGCACTGATCAGTATTATCAGCGATCTTCTGCCCTTGTCTGCTCAATCTCAGACCAGAGCAGAAGACCCCTGGAGACAGACGGAGGCAGGTGAGGGGACCTCCGTCCGCCATTATGGATGATCGGATCCCCGCAACAGCGCAGCGGGTGATCTGATCATCCATTTTTCCGACCACACTGCCGCAGATGCCGTGATCTGTATTGATCATGGCATCCGAGGGGTTAATAGCGGACATCAGCGCGATCGCTCATGTCCGCCATTATCAAAATCTGTGATATTTAGTGAATATTTGAACGTGCATATTCATTCACTTTTTTTTCCATGCGAATTTCGTAATAAAATTTACAAAAAGTGCATGTGCGATTCTATCAACTAACTACTTTCCTATTGGTTGCTAGGGATGTTGCTAATTTCTGACAACTGTATTTGCATCCTTCTCATTGGCTCACAAGCTAAAAGAAGGGAGGGATCAGTGTCCTCTGAAAGTGCCAATATTCGCATAATTTTTGCATAAAATTCGCATTTGCATATTCGCTTTCTTTGGACCACAAGCTGGAAGCAGAGAGGGATGATCACTTTTTATTTACACAGTACACATCATTGTGATGTGTACTGTGAAAAAAAAGGAAAAAAAGGGAAACAAAAGAAAATTCGTAATAACAAATATAATTCACGATATTCTAAATATTTGCAAAATCACGAAATGCCGATATTCGTGAAAAAAATTAGCTCAACACTAATTACTAGCGGGTCCCTGGCTGCTGATAGCAGCCAGGGACCTGCCGTGCATGACGCGAGCACCACTCCGTTGCTCGCGGTCATGTACAGGAAGTAAATGTACATCCTGGTGCATTAAGTATCACCACACCAGGACTTACATTTATGTCCTGCGTCGTTAAGAGGTTAATCACCATCTACAAGCACAACCACCGTAACAACAGAGGCAACCATGGTGGCTTAGGTGAATCCATCTCAAAATTCACCTTGTGGTAATAAGGAAGCAGAAAGTGGCAGACCACCTCAGCAAGAGCTGGATTTAATAAAAAAATATATTTTAACATCAAGAAAAACAAATATTATTGAGGAGGTGTGTGCTGTTTTGCCAATGTAAAGTTACGTACCAGAAGTCGCAGATAGGTCCACTTTACTATGAGCCTATCTAACAAACAAAGAGTTCATGGCATGTAGAGCTGTCAGTTAAATGATCTACAGCACAGAGATATATCTGTAACATAAGATCTTCTGTAACTATTGCAGCAGTAAAAAAAAGACTCAAGACTCAGAAGATGCAGCTTTCTGAAAGAGCCTTTACCAAGTAGAACATCCATGTGTTAATCAGACGAGCTTCAGTCACAACATCTGATGCCAAATTATCTCCCTCTGTCTCCATTATCATTGAAGACCTTATCTGATGAATTGTGGCTTCCTGTTTATGACATGTGTTAGCCTGTAGGGACTGATCAAGAGTGATCTCAGTTCATCCCTATAATTTTTCATTCTCAACATGGTTTGAAGCTTGACACATACTGAACCCAGTATCTATATGGAGAGGGTCGGGACCATCGAACATTGTTATCATAGCCTTAACCCTTTCTGGAGTATAATATTCTGCTGTTTCTTTTTCTATCTATCTATATATCTATCTATCTATGTTCTTACATAGAATCATATATCATTTGACATACATAAAGGAATTGCCCCACAATTAAGACTTATCCCCTATCCACAGAATAGGGTTTAAGGGGGCGATTTATCATTGTATATACACTGTTTTCAGGCTCTATGGTGCGTAAAAAAATTGCACAATTGCATATTTTGCATGTTTTTTTGTGTGTAATTTTTGATAGAAGATCACATCTGGAATTCTAAGTTATGGTCTACGGTAGAGATAATTATGCAGTGTACCTCAATCTATCAACTGCGTATTTTTTGTATAGATGTTCAAAGTTTGCGCAAGTAGCAAAATAATTACACAGAAATAAACCAGCACAGAGGACGTGTAAAACTTCGCTCTAAATTGGGGTCACCGGCACTTTGCCGGTAATGTCCCGGCACTTTGGAGAGCCCATGACCCCTGGCTAATACCGGACCTCACCATTTGCGGTGATGCCCGGTATTCACCCATTATACACGGCAATCAAATCTGATCACCGGTCTAAAATATCCAGAAATAATTCCCGGCAGCTCAGCGGAGCTGAACGGGGCCACTGTGGTTAAACCGCAGTGATCCGATCAGCTATGAGGATGTGAGGAGGTAGAATGTTCAAACTTAGAACTGTGTAAAATTAACAGAAGGGTAACACAAATTTTTCACATCTGTACATAAAGATCATTATAGGGGTCTTTTCCATTGAGTCTAAGCAAACATGTATGAAACATCACTTACTAGTTATACAGCACTGTTTCCTAAGATTTTGGTTGGGAAGCTACATTTATAAACAGAATACATTGCAGACTTAATGCTTATTCAGGGTTCATTGCAAATGCCTCTTGCCCAGGGCCCCATCCCTAAGGAAGCCCCCAGAACAGCTAAAAGACCACAGGCACATTACAGCATTTTGGCACAATTTTGAACAATTGTGCCAGATTGCTGTAATGTGAATGTGGTCCATAGCTTTTTGGACTGCACAGAGCCCATAGACCAACACAAACACATTTACCAGACCTGCAATGACATCCTCAGGTCCTTGAGGTCCATTAATAATACACAGAGAAGAAGGAGATAATAAGAAAAACATGGGGTTTGAGGTAAAGGTATACCAATGTATGTGGAATGTTTGTGGGGACTGGGTGACCATAGGGAGCAGTATATGGGGGCATAGGGGGTATGTGTGTGGATGGTCTTTTTGACTGATTTGGAGTCTGTATCCCAAGATTAAAGGTAATCCTCTATCCATGTGATAGCACCAATCAAATACTTACCACTTACCAATCTGACCACTGGGATGTCAAACAATCATAAGAATAGAGGTCCCTTTCCACTGGGTAAGTGGAGCAGCAACAGCGCAGAACTTGTCAGATATGCTTTCGGTCTTTAAGTACCAGAACGCAAGAGCATACCCATACGCCCTTCGTCCTGGAGGTGTTAATGGTGCATTCTCTGATTTGTGTGACCAGTGCAGGGGTTAGTTTTGGGTCTTATTTCAATATATCTATTAACGATCTTGTAGAGAGTATTGTAGCAGTATTGTTCTGACAGCTAGAATGCTTTGCAAGATGAAGTGTGGCCTATAATTTGTATAATGATATCCTGAAAGCCAAATGGTGCTCCTCTCTTTTGGGTCCCACCATGTGGCCATGCAACGAAATATGGCCTCAGTGGGGGTATTAACGAACAAGGGTCAAACAGCGTAATAAAATATGTGGCGCATTTTTTACTTTTCAGATACAATGTACAAAAAATATGTCCCACAAATGACGCATTTGTTAAAAAAAAAATGTCAAATTTTCCACTGAATTTGTAACCATTCCAGCCACACAAAAAGGACTAAACTGAGGATCCGGGACACTCGTCCCAGATCCCCAGCGGATAGAGCCGCCTTCTCCGGTATGTGCAATACATGCACATACAGGAGAAGGTGTCCCCGCCCCCCCCATGACCTCTGCCCCCACGCAGCACTCAGTACAGGCGCCGATGATGTCACTCATCGGCACCTGTACTGTGGAGAGGAGAAGACACGGGCCCCTGCTGCTGAGGAGATCGCTGCGTGGGACATCAGCTGTGCATAATTTGTTTTTAATTCTGCCTATACCAATGGGAAAGAGGGGGGTGGGTAACTCTGCCTATAACTATGGGGAAGAAGGGGGTGATGTCTCTGCCTATACCTATGGGGAAGAGGGGGGGGGGAAACTCTGCCTATACTTATGGGAAAAGTGGGGGGGAGGGGGGTAACTCTACCTATACTTATGGGAAAAGGGGGGGTAACTGCCTATACCTATGGGGAAGAGGGGGTGGGTAACTCTGCCTATAACTATGGGGAAGAAGGGGGGATGTCTCTGCCTATACCTATGGGGAAGGGGGGGTAACTCTGCCTATACTTATGGAGAAAGTGGGAGGGGAGGGGGGTAACTCTGCCTACACCTATGGGAAAAGGGGGGGTGGGTGGGGGTAACTTCCTATACCTATGGGGAAGAGGGGGGGGGGGTAACTCTGCCTATACTTATGGGGAAAGGGGGAGGGGGGTAACTCTGCCTATACCTATGGGGAAAGGGGAGGAAGGGGGGGTAACTCTGCCTATACCTATGGGGAAAGGGGGCTAACTCTGCCTATACCTATGGGGAAAGGGGGGGATAACTCTGTCCATACCTATGGGGAAGAGGAGGGGATGGTAACTCTGCCTATACCAATGGGGAAGAGGGGTAACTCTGCCTATACCTATGGGGAACATGGGGGTAACTCTGCCTATACCTATGGGGAATGGGGGGGGGTAACTCTGTTCCTATTCCTATTGGGAAGGGGGATTAACTCTGCTGCCTATACCTACAGGGAAGGGGAGGTTAACTCTGCTGCCTACACCTACAGGGAAGGGGGGTTAACTCTGCTGCCTATACCTACGGGGAAGGGTGCTACCTAACTTCACACCTGGATGTCTAACTACTTACCTACATACCAGGCTATCTAACTACCTACATACCCAGCTACCTAACTTCATACATGGCTGCCTAACTACCTAGCTAGCCCTCTACCTACCTGGCTTGTCACCTACCTATATATCTGGCTTCCTGATCTACCTACCTAGTTACCTATTTACCTGGCTACCTACCTGCCCCTTTACTGTGCAGGACACCAAGGAGGGCATTATTACAGTTTGTGGGCCTATAGATGGAAAGATTTTGTAGAGGAGGGGAGGGCACTGGAAAAATGCAGAGTCTGACATGTTTGTCCTGCAGATGTTAAGAGATCCACATGGCGGTCTTATCCGGACGGAGAAGAAAAGGAAAGAGAACGCCGCTGATCAGAAAAGACGTAATTGTGAGTCCCAAAATGTAACTGTAATCACTTATATGGTGTACTGATCCTGTAAACAGCTGTTATCTATCACCGCATGATGCTGTATATAATCACTTATATTGTATACAGATCATTTATAGTATACTGGTCTGTGTATAGTGGTTTTATTCAGTACAGTATGGCGGTATTATCCAGTTATTGTGTGGTGGTATATATTTACTCCTTGTATACCAGTATTGTTGGTCATGGAAATTTACCTACGTTAAAGTGTTTCTTACATATATAAATTTTTGTTTATTGTGTATGGGATTTGAGTGGAAATGGGCCATGGCAGAAGATTGACGAGCTGCAGAGCCTAGCAGGGGCCCGTGCCTTTTTTTGGTCCGGGGGCTCGGAGTGTTGTATGTCCGCCCCTGCCCCTATCCACTGCTGCACCGAGACCGTGACGCTTTTCCGCCAATCACCTGCATCTGTGGAGTCAGAGCAGCAGGGGGAGGAGTGTTGTGGTGGCGCGCAACGTAACGTCATGATGCTGATGCAGCCTTCACGGATCTTTTAAAGAAGCAGAAGGATCCATCACCAGCGGACGAACGGAGGCATCATCAAAATGTAAGTAACATAGTAACATAGCTCATAAGATTGAAAAAAGACCAGAGTCCATCAAGTTCAACCTATAATCCTAATGAGCCCCAGAAGAAGGCAAAAAACCCTCATACTAGAGGTAAAAATTCCTTCCCAACTCCAAATATGGCAGTCAGAATATATCCCTGAATCAACGTTCTGTCCCTATAAATCTAGTATCCATAACCAGTGATGTTGTTATTCTCCAAAAATGCATCCAGACCCCTTTTGAACTCTTTTACAGAGTTCACCATGACCACTGTTACGCCGAGCGCTCCGGGTCCCTGCTCCTCCCCGGAGCGCTCGTGGCGTTCCTCTCTCTGCAGCGCCCCGGTCAGACCCGCTGACCGGGAGCGCTGCACTGACATTGCCGGCGGGGATGCAATTCGCATAGCGGGACGCGCCCACTCGCGAATCGCATCCCAAGTCACTCACCTGTCCCGGCCCCCAGCTGTCATGTCCTGGCGCACGCGGTTCCGCTCCTTAGGGCGCGCGCGTGCCAGCTCTCTAAGATTTAAAGGGCCAGTGCACCAATGATTGGTGCCTGGCCCAATTAACCTAATTAGTTTCCACCTGCTCCCTGGCTATATTACCTCACTTCCTCTGCACTTCCTTGCCGGATCTTGTTGCCATTGTGCCAGTGAAAGCGTTTCCTTGTGTGTTCCTAGCCTGTGTTCCAGACCTCCTGCCGTTGCCCCTGACTACGATCCTTGCTGCCTGCCCTGACCTTCTGCTACGTCCGACCTTGCTCTTGTCTACTCCCTTGTACCGTGCTTATCTCAGCAGTCAGAGAGGTTGAGCCGTTGCCGGTGGATACGACCTGGTTGCTACCGCCACTGCAAGACCATTCCGCTTTGCGGCGGGCTCTGGTGAATACCAGTAGCAACTTAGAACCGGTCCATCGACACGGTCCTCGTCCCACGTGAAGCAATTGCCGGACAAAAAAAGGGGGAGACCTAAGGGGGGGGTACTGTTACGCGGAGCGCTCCGGGTCCCTGCTCCTCCCCGGAGCGCTCGCGGCGTTCCTCTCTCTGCAGCGCCCCGGTCAGACCCGCTGACCAGGAGCGCTGCACTGACATTGCCGGCGGGGATGCGATTCGCATAGCGGGACGCGCCCACTCGCGAATCGCATCCCAAGTCACTCACCTGTCCCGGCCCCCGGCTGTCATATCCTGGCGCGCACGGCTCCGCTCCTTAGGGCGCGCGCGCGCCAGCTCTCTAAGATTTAAAGGGCCAGTGCACCAATGATTGGTGCCTGGCCCAATTAGCCTAATTAGCTTCCACCTGCTCCCTGGCTATATTACCTCACTTCCTCTGCACTTTCTTGCCGGATCTTGTTGCCATTGTGCCAGTGAAAGCGTTTCCTTGTGTGTTCCTAGCCTGTGTTCCAGACCTCCTGCCGTTGCCCCTGACTACGATCCTTGCTGCCTGCCCTGACCTTCTGCTACGTCCGACCTTGCTCTTGTCTACTCCCTTGTACCGCGCATATCTCAGCAGTCAGAAAGGTTGAGCCGTTGCCGGTGGATACGACCTGGTTGCTACCGCCGCTGCAAGACCATCCCGCTTTGCGGCGGGCTCTGGTGAATACCAGTAGCAACTTAGAACCGGTCCACCGACACGGTCCTCTTCCCACGTGAAGCAATTGCCGGACAAAAAAAGGGGGAGACCTAAGGGGGGGGGGGGTACTGTTACGCCGAGCGCTCAGGGTCCCTGCTCCTCCCCGGAGCGCTCGCGGCGTTCCTCTCTCTGCAGCGCCCCGGTCAAACCCGCTGACCGGGAGCGCTGCACTGACATTGCCGGCGGGGATGCGATTCACATAGCGGGACGCGCCCGATCGCGAATCGCATCCCAAGTCACTCACCTGTCCCAGCCCCCGGCTGTCATGTCCTGGCGCGTGCGGCTCCGCTCCTTAGGGCGCGCGCGCGCCAGCTCTCTAAGATTTAAAGGGCCAGTGCACCAATGATTGGTGCCTGGCCCAATTAGCCTAATTAGCTTCCACCTGCTCCCTGGCTATATTACCTCACTTCCTCTGCACTTCCTTGCCAGATCTTGTTGCCATTGTGCCAGTGAAAGCGTTTCCTTGTGTGTTCCTAGCCTGTGTTCCAGACCTCCTGCCGTTGCCCCTGACTACGATCCTTGCTGCCTGCCCTGACATTCTGCTACGTCCAACCTTGCTCTTGTCTACTCCCTTTTACCGCGCTTATCTCAGCAGTCAGAGAGGTTGAGCCGTTGCCGGTGGATACGACCTGGTTGCTACCGCCGCTGCAAGACCATCCCGCTTTGCGGCGGGCTCTGGTGAATACCAGTAGCAACTTAGAACCGGTCCACCGACACGGTCCTCGCCAATCCCTCTCTGGCACAGAGGATCCACCTCCAGCCAGCCGAATCGTGACAACCACCTCCTCAGGCAGAGAATTCCACAGTCTCACTGCTCTTACAGTAAAGAACCCCCATCTGTGCTGGTGTAAAAACCTTCTTTCTTCTAAACGTAGAGGATGCCCCCTTGTTATAGATGCAGTCCTGGGTATAAATAGATCATGGGAGAGATCTCTGTACAGCCCCCTGATATATTTATACATAGTTACTAGGTCTCCCTTAAGCCTTCTTTTTTTTAAACTAAATAACCCCAATTCTGCTAATCTTTCTGGGTACTGTAGTCCTCCCATTCGCCGTATTACTCTTGTTGCCCATATTTGTACACTCTCCAGCTCCACTATATATTTCTTGTACACTGGTGCCCAGTACTGTACACAGTATTCCATGTGTGGTCTGACTAGGGATTTGTACAGTGATAGAATTATTTCCTTGTTGTGGGCATCTATGCCCCTATTGATGCACCCCATGATTTTATTTGCCTTGGCAGCAGCTGCCCGACACTGGTCACTACAGCTAAATTTACTATTACCTAAGACTCCTAAATCCTTTTCCATGTCAGTCGTCCCAAGTGTGCTCACATTTAATACATAATCCCAGCCCTGATTTTTCTTCCCCATGTGCATAACCTTACATTTATCAGTGTTGAACCTCATCTGCCACTTCCCAGCACAAACCTCCAACCTATCCAGATCCATTTGTAACAGTGCACTGTCCTCTATAGTGTTTACCGCTTTACTGAGTTTAGTATCATCTGCAAAGATTGCTACTTTACTATTCAACCCCTCTACAAGGTCATTATTGAATATATTGAATAGAACAGGACCCAAGACTGACCCCACTAGTAACAGTCACCCAATTAGAATAAGTACCATTAATAACCACCCTCTGTTTCCTATCATTGAGCCAGTTACTTACCCACTTGCACACATTCTCACCGTATCAAAGGTTTTGGAAAAGGTTGCACCGTATCAAAGGTTTTGGAAAAATCCAGATATACGACATCCAGCGATTGCTCCTAGTCCAGTCCTGAGCTCGCCTCCTCATAGAAGCTGATCAGGTTAGTTTGACAGGACCAATCCTTCATAAAGCCTTGCTGATATGGGGTCATACATTTATTTTTATTAAAATACTTCAGAATTACATCTCTTAGAAAACCCTCAAACAATTTACGTACAACGGAGGTTAAACTAACAGGTCTATAATTCCTATTTAGACTATAATTCCTATATAGACTCCTATATTCCTTCATAGACTGCATCATCCTGATTTGGGAAGGTACTGAGGATACTTTGAAATCCTTTATAGCAAGCCTCAACCAAAATAATTGGGGATTGGAATTTACATCTCATGTAAGTTCCAAATAAGTGTTTTTTTTTTTGGACCTTAAGATTTATATTGATTATGATAGCATTTGCACCACCAGCTTTTTTAAGGAGGTGGATGCAAACAGCTATCTGGACTTTCCGAGTTGCCATAATAAAGTTCAGAAAACGAATATTCTGTATGGCCAGATGAGATGGATAAGATGATACTGTTCATCGGATACACATTGTAAAAACCAGCTATTGCTCTTACAGAAGCGCTTCGTTGAAAAAGGCTACCCCAAACCCCTAATTGAAGATGCCTGGGAGAAAATAGATACCCTACAGCAGGAGGACTGTATTAATACTTATACAATAAGTGAGTGTAAAAAAATAACAAAAAAAATTGTGAACCAACTAAAAAAGATAGAAATAGTGAAAGTCCTGAAACATTTGATCTGGACTTCCTTACCAGATAAACACTTCACATGCTAAAATTAAGAAAATTTTAGGAGACAGTTGGAATCTGATTATAGGAGACCCTATTTTGGGGTTACAGGCTCCTAAAAAGCCTAAATGTATTTTTAGATGAGCTAAAACTCTACAAAATATGATAGCTCCCTCTATATCCACCAAACAAAAAGAAAAACAAACAAATAGAAATAAGGTAGGAACGTGTTTTGGGGGAAGAGGGATTAAAGGTGTTTTATAAGTGTGGCATAAAGAGGTGTAAATGTTGTAACAATATTTTTAACAAGAGAACAGAGATAATAATCCTGGGAGAGGATAAACCTTTTAAAAGATTACTTTAATTGTAGTAGTTAATTTATTATCTACTTGATAAAATGTTTATGCAGCCTTAGATATGTGGGCAAAACTATAAATAGTCCGGCCTACTTTTCTGATCGGCAACCCCCGTGATTTGTTTTCCCTTTAGTTTTTCTCTTCCCTTTCTCTATTTTTCTTTAGTTTAATTCTTCTCTTTTTGTCTCCTTCTGGTCTGGTTTGTGTATTATGTGATGTTTTGTTTGTTCTTTGAGTGTTCTTTATGAGCATGGCTGTTTGCCTGATAATGGTTATTGGCTGTTCCCCCCTCATGATTGGATGATGCATATGCATAATTACTGAATTTTTTTTTTTTGGGGGGGGGGGGGGTGATTGAACGTTGACATTTTATTTTAATGTTCTTCAGTGTTGCTTTTTGTTGCGCAATTATTAGTGCATTTTTTTTGTTGGCTGTATTTTGGCCTTTGGGCCCCTCTGTACTTGGCCTGATATTCTCACTTTGTATCGTGTACCTAAAAACTTTAAATTAAAAAACTATAAATAGTCTTAGGCAGCGGATTAATAAACACTGGTCCAATATCTGTAATGGTTATAATTGCCATAGTGTATCTAGACATTTTAATGACCATTACAATAGAGACCCTTCCCTTATGACGGTTACTCCATTAGAGAAAATCTATAATAATAATAATAATAATAAATTATTATGTAATAAAGAGATGCACTGGGTTTCTAGATTGATTACTCTCCAGCCCCATGGACTTAATGAAGTTTTAGAACAGGTATATTATTTTAATTATTGTATGACATGTTTATATAATTATTTATAATTAATTTGTGTGCATATCAATGAGTAATTTTTTTTTATTTGTGAGAGATCTACATCTTCCTTTTATGGTCCAGTTGAAGGCCATTGGTGCCTGTTTTTAAAGACATATACATATATAAAATAATTTGGGGGCGTGGCCTGGATGCCGGTGTGAGAGGACCTGCTTGCTAGGAGCTCCCACTGCCCTGCAACTATTAACCTGTACACTCACCCTTTCCGGCCGGTCTTATTGGTATGTGGTCCCTCCAGGGTCCGGAATTGTGGGGTGCAGCTGTTGCTCCGGTTCTGGTGCTTCTGAGAGGTGCAGGCGGTCTCTGGTGGCTGCGGTCTGAAGCGCTGGGTGGTGCGGAGGAGGTCCGGAGCTGAGGCGGAGGTTCCCTTTGACCGGGCTGTGCGGCGGTGGGCTGCGGAGGGGCCTCTTCTGGTTCTTCCTTGCTTCTGGACCCTAGGGCATTCTGAAGGACAGACGCCATCTTCGGCCATTGTGGACGGGGCTGGAGCCTGCTGCATCTCCCTCCTCCTCGCTGCTGTCTCCTGGTGCACTGAAGGGGTTGTTGAGTGAGTACCTCTGTGCCCTGGCTTGGTCCCCGCTGGAAATTGTGGAACTCTCCTTGTTTTCTGTGGACTGCCTATCCACTGAGGTGCCTCTTACTGCCTGCAATATAACCCTAGTGACTTTCTATCTGCTCTCTGTTGGGAGCCTGCTGGGACTTGTGGTGCTCTCCTAGTCTCTTGTGGACTGCCTGGCCCTCCTTAGACCGTGTTTCTAGTGCCTCTCTTTGTGTGGCCTTGTTAAACATGGGTGGACCCCGTGGTGGTCACAGGAATAAGAAGTCCAAACAGTATGCTGATGCTTTGCGGCAAACATTGGATGAAGAGGCCTCTTCTGATGATGGGTCCTCCCGTTCCTGTGGCCCCTCTCAGCGGGATCCTGGTGCTCAGACCCCGCTTGCTACCAAAGTTTCTGTGCAAGCAGCAAAAGTGCTGAGACACTTCTCCAGACCTAAGGACCATCCTAGGGGTGATACTCCTGATCCGCCTCTGTCATTGTTTGAGGGGTCTTCGGCTTCCCAGCAGCAACAATCCCCTGAAAGGCCTGTCTATGATGCTACAGCTATGGATCATCGGATCTCTGAGCTATTGGTTGCCTTTACCTCCTGTCAATCCATTATGGTGACTAATAGTAGAAAGGTTGTTTAAGACGGCTCACCTCCGTAATGCTTTCCACACCTGCGCACGGACTAACCGGCAGTGCCTCTGGTCCAATACATAATAGCAGCCAAAGAAGTATCCAGCACGGTGGAGTGCAAACAGGAAACTTTTATTGAAGATACATGGACAGCACAGGTAAAACCAATGCGTTTCGGGTCAAGCAGGACCCTTAGTCATGCCATGATTAAGGGTCCTGCTGCACCCGAAACGCGTTGGTTTTACCTGTGCTGTCCATGTATCTTCAATAAAAGTTTCATGTTTGCAATCCACCATGCTGGATACTTCTTTGGCTGCTATTATGGTGACTAAAGAAGATGAATTGCGGCAGGAGTTTGTTATTCTGCGACATGAAACCCAGAAGTTACGTGAGCGCACTGAAGAGGTGAAGCGCAGGGTCTCTATGCTGGAGGATACTGTCCATCCCTTGCCGGAGCGGGTTGAATCTCTACCATGCCTGGTTACGGGAGTTTTGAGCCGTATGGATGACATGGAGAACCGCTTGAGATGCAATAATATTCGTCTTGTGGGCCTTCCTCAAAGGGTGGAAGGGAATAACCCTGTGTTATTCCTCAAAACATGGCTGAAGGAGATTCTTCCAGTGGACACCTTCTCTCATTATTTCTCCATTGAATGGGCTCATAGGGTCCAAGCTAGGCCTCCTCCACCCAGGGGGTCCTCCTTGTCCTTTTCTGGCCAAACTTCTACGTGCAGTACGTCTCAAGGGAGAGGTCATTTGCGATGGGAGCAGAGTATCTTTCTACCCTGACTTTTCAGTGGAGCTCGGTAACAGGGGGTGCAGTTCACTGAGGTCCGATTAAAGCTGCATGCCAAGGGCTACCGCTACTCGATGCTGTATCCTGTCCATCTCAGTATGGTGGACGGGGCCTCTACTAAGTTCTTCACCTCTCCGACTGAGACCCTTCATTGGGTTGATGCAGCCCCCCCTGTCAGACCCTCGGATTGAACTGTCCTGTTCATGGCTGCTCTCCAGCATTGTCGCTAAGATAGCTGTTAGGGAGATAGGTTCCTTAGGGTCTCCATGGGTTCCAGCTCTCTTAGGGCCTCTCTGGGTAGTACGCTTAATTACTGGACAATTTAGGTTGTGGTGGGGTGGCGGGAGAGTTCTTATACTTGTAGTTCAGGTTTACTTGGTGTTTTTTTTTGACACACGCAGTAGTTGTATTCAGGGTATAGGTCTGCACTGTATTAGGGCATAGATGTTTTACTGTGTCCTGTTTAGTGTTAGACAGGGATTTCTTGGGATTGTTATGGTTATGCTTTGTTGCATTTGTTTTATGTCTGTTCCCTGTCTGTCTTTATGTGGGTTGTGTGTGGTCCCAGGTCCTGGTCCTCCCTTGCTCGCTCCTGCTTGTCTCTATGGTAATCTTTCATGATGGGGACCCTAAAGATTGTTAGTTGGAATGTCTGGGGGCTTAATTCCAAGTTTAAGAGGGCATTATGTCTAAACTTTGTGAAATGTCAGTCTCCTCATATTATCTGTTTGCAGGAAACCCATATTACGGGCCAGAAGGCCCTGAAACGAACGTGGATAGCGCAAGGCTATCATGCCTCCTTTTCTAATTATGCTAGGGGTGTCTCTGTTTCAATTACTAAGTCCTTTTCGTTGGTTGTTCCCCAGACAGCCGGCAATCATTTTGGAAGGTTTGTAATTTTGCACTGTTCCATGGGTCCTTCCCCTTTGTTCTTGTCTCAGTTTATGTGTCCCCTCCATTTCTGTGTTGGAGTTGATTACTAACAAATTATTGTCTTTTCTTTCTGACCCTGTCCTTTTAATAGGAGATTTCAATGTGGTTCCTGATCCTGTGCTCGACTGCACCACCGTTTCTAACCCTGGCTCCTCCTCCTTTAACACTTGGCGCCTAGCGTTGGGTCTGACCGACCTCTGGAGATGGAAGTATCCGAATGCATCTTCCTTTTCCTCTGCAGCCCATAGTTCCTTCTCTCGCATTTATTTTGCTCTGGCATCTGAAGATCGCCTCCAGGCGGTAAGAGATATTTCCTACACCCCTAGGGGGATCTCAGACCACTCTGCGGTACTGGTAGTTCTCAACCTGGGTCCTAGTCCCCCTTCCCATATTTGGTGCATGCATCCTCGCTGGTTACAGGCTGAGGCTGTTGTGGAGGCTCTGGGGGTTGCCCATACTGAGTACTGGGAGCATAATGCTTCTTATACTTACCCTTTAGTTTGATGGGATGCTTACAAGGCCACGATCAGGGCTGTATTTATAGCGGGTGAAGCGGGACAACGGAAGATTAGGTCAGCTATAGAGTGTGAGTTGCTGCAGGAGGTGAGCGTTCTGGAGGCGGCATATATAAGAGATCCTTCTCCTGTTAATGAAAGGGTGTGGGCCAAGTCTCAGAGGTCTTTTTTGGTGGTTCAGAAGGATAGAGTCCAGCTGCGGTTGGCGGATAGGGAAGCTTCTCTTTGTGAGTTTAGCGAGGGCTAGTCGTCCTGCTGCTTCTATCCCTTGTATTCGGTGTGGGGATGGTTCTGTGGTGTCTGACCCCCAGCTGATTAAGTCTTCAGGGACTTTTATTCCTCCTTGTATTCTGATCCTCCTCGGCCCTGTCAGGGGGAAATTGTGTGTTTCTTACAGGAGCTATGCCTTCCCAAGCTTAGTTGCACTCAGGCAGAGGTGCTGGATGCCCCTTTGGAGTTGACGAAGTAGGGCAGGCTATTCATGATCTTCCTCATGAGAAAACCTGGTTTGGATGGGTTGTTTTGCGATTGGTATAGGATGAATGATGAGCGCTTGGCCCCTATACTCCTTAAATTATTCCATTTGATGGCTGTTGAGGAGTTTCTTCCAGATTCTATGAGGGAGGCGTTGATTATAGTGCTTCCCAAGCCAGGAAAGGACCCATTGCTGCCTGATTCTTATAGACCTATCTCCCTTTTAAATATTGGTATTAAAATCCTGGCTAGAGTCTTGGCTACTCGCCTGCGTGGTGTCATATCCTCTATCATTCATCCTGACCAAACGGGTTTTATGCCAGGTAGAGCTACTGACATGAATGTGAAGCGCCTCCAACTCAATATTGCAGTGGTGGGGGAGGGCTTTCCTACTGGAGTGGTTGTCAGTTTAGATGTCTATGAGGCCTTTGACTCGGTGGGGTGTCTCTTTTTATGGGAGGTTCTGGGTGCATTTGGGTTTGGTCCCCAATTCTGTGCTTGGGTTCGGCTGTTATACGATAGTCCTAGGGCCCAGCATTCGCACTAACCTGGATGTTTCTGCTCCCTTCTTCCTGGGTCGTGGGACGAGGCAGGGGTGCTCACTTTCTCCATTTCTTTTTGCTCTTGCGGTGGATCCTTTGGGGGCAGCCATCCGTAAAGACCCTACTATCTGTGGCATCCCCAGGGGTGTATCATAGAGAAGGTTTCCCTTTATGCGGATGACTCGCTAGTGTATTTGGCTGATGCGGGAGGTTCTCTCTTGTCTTGACCTACTGGACTGGTTTGGGTTGATTTCGAGCTTACGGGTAAACTGGGCTAAGTCCTCTTTGATGGCGCTTTCACCCGGGGCCCTTCTCCCTTCCTCCTTTCTGGCTGGGGTACAACTGGTCTACCGTTTTAGATATTTGGGGGTGGAGGTTACTGCATCCCTGACAAATTATCTCAAAATCTTCAAAATGTTTTGCAACATCTGGAGGGCTACAGTTTGGACACTACTACTCAGTGGTCTCCAAACTGTTCTCCTCCAGTTGTTGCATAACTACAACTCCCAACATGTCCTTCTACATGTCCTTGTAGTTAAGTGTTACCCCATTTACACCCCACAGGTGTCTGACAGATTTTTTGAACAGTCGCCCGTAAAAAGGAAAAATTACATTTTTCATTTGCACAGCCCACTGTTCCAAAGATCTGTCAAAAGCCAGTGGGGTGTAAATGCTCACTGCACCCCTTATTACATTCCGTGAGGGGTGTAGTTTCCTAAATGGGGTCACATGTGGGGGGGGGGGGTCCACTGTTCTGGCACCATGGGGGCTTTGTAAATGCACATGGCCCCCACATCCATTCCAAACAAATTCTCTCTCCAAAAGCTTAATGGCGCTCCTTCTCTTCTGAGCATTGTAGTTCGCCCAGAGAGCACTTTACATCCACATATGGGGTATTTCCATACTCAAAAGAAACAGGGTTAACATTTTGGGGAGCTTTTTCTCCTATTACCCCTTGTGAAAATGAAAAATTTGGGGTAACACCAGCATTTTAGTGAAAACAAATTTTTTAATTTCACGTCCAACTTTAGCGGAAATTTGTCAAACACCTGTGGGGTGTAAAGGCTCACCGTACCCTTTGTTACGTGCCTTGAGGGGTGTTGTTTCCCAAATAGTGTGCCATGTAGGGCTTTTTTTTTGCTCTTCTGGCACCATAGGGGCATCCTAAATGCGACATGCCCCCCAAAAACCATTTCAGCAAGATTTGCTTTCCAAAAGCCAAATGTGGCTTCTGAGCATTGTAGTGTGCCTGAAGTGCACAATTTCAGGGGAAAAAAAACAATAGGCTCAACATGCTGCCAAATGTGGCTTCTGAGCATTGTAGTGTGACTGAAGTGCACAATTTCAGGAAAAAAAAACACAATAGGCTCAACATGCTGCCAAGGAGCTGAAAAATGCCAAAAAAGAGTGAAAAAATGCCAAAAGGATTAAAAAAAAAAAAATCAACCTGAAAAACGCCAAGTGGAAAAAGAATTTAGCATTTTTTCATTGATTTACAGCTAACATCTGGCCGCAGCCAGAAAAAATACCATGGGGGCCGTGGAAACTTGGCCTTAAGGACTCAGCAATTTTGGCCTTAACCCCTTAAGGACTCAGCCCATTTTGGCCTTAAGGACTCAGACAATTTAATTTTTACGTTTTAATTTTTTCCTCCTCGCCTTCTAAAAATGATAACTCTTTTATATTTTCATCCACAGACTAGTATGAGGGCTTGTTTTTTGCGCAGCCAATTGTCCTTTATAATGACATAACTCATTATATCATGAAATGTATGACGCAACCAAAAAACACTATTTTTGTGGGGAAATTAAAAAGAAAAACGCAATTTTGCTAATTTTGGAAGGTTTAGTTTTCACGCCGTACAATTTACGGTAAAAATTACGTATGTTCTTTATTCTGAGGGTCAATATGATTAAAATGATACCCATTATTACATACTTTTCTATTATTGTTGTGCTTAAAAAAATCACAAACTTTTTAACCAAATTAGTACGTTTATAATCCCTTTATTTTGATGACCTCTAACTTTTTTATTTTTCCGTATAAGCGGCGGTATGAGGGCTCATTTTTTGCACCATGATCTGTACTTTTTTTTCATACACATTTGCATATAAAAAACTTTTAATACATTTTTTATAATTTTTTTTATGTATTAAAATGTATTAAAAAAAGTAGCAATTTTGGACTTTTTTTTTTTTTACGTTCACGCCGTTCACCGTACGGGATCATTAACATTTTATTTTAATAGTTCGGACATTTACGCATGCGGCGATACCAAATATTTCTATTAAATTTATTTTTTTACGCTTTTTGGGGGTAAAATAGGAAAAAACAGACGTTTTACTTTTTTATTGGGGGAGGGGATTTTTCACTTTTTTTTAACTTTTACATTTTTTTTTACACTTGAATAGTCCCCATAGGGGACTATTCATAGCAATACTATGATTGTTAATACTGATCTGTTCTATGTATAGAACATAGAACAGATCAGTGTTATCGGTCATCTTCTGCTCTGGTCTGCTCGATCTCAGACCAGAGCAGAAGACGCCGGGAGCCGGAAGGAGGAAGGTGAGGGGACCTCCGTGCGGCGTTCTGAATGATCGGATCCCCGCAGCAGCGCTGCGGGCGATCCGATCATTCATTGAAATCGCGCACTGCCGCAGATGCCGGGATCTGTATTGATCCCGGCACCTGAGGGGTTAATGGCGGACGCCCGCGAGATCGCGGGCGTCGGCCATTGCCGGCGGGTCCCTGGCTGCGATCAGCAGCCGGGATCAGCCGCGCATGACACGGGCATCGCTCCGATGCCCGCGGTTATGCACAGGACGTAAATGTACGTCCTGGTGCGTTAAGTACCACCACACCAGGACGTACATTTACGTCCTGCGTCCTTAAGGGGTTAAGGACATGGCAAATAAAAAAAATTTGCGCTTTTGTTTTTTCTTCCTTTCCTTTTAAAATCCATAACTCTTTTATTTTTCCACCTACCAGAACCATATGAGGGCTTGTTTTTTTGCGTGTATTGTACTTTTGTACTGTCATGACAACTTTCATTTCACCATAAAATGTACTGGGAAACTGAAAGAATGTTATTTGTGGGCAGAACTTGGTAAGAAAACTGCAATTTTGCTATTTTTGGGGGGTTTGATTTTTACGCAGTGCACTTTATGGTAAAACTTATACATTGACCCAGATTTATCAAACAGTGTGAGAGAAAAAGTGGAGTGATTTTCCCACAGCAACAAATCACAGCTCAGCTTTCACTTTACCAGAGCTTGTTAGCTGACCTGTGATTGGTTGCTGTTGGAAAATCACTCCACTTTTTCTCTCACACAGTTTATCAAATCTGGGCCTTTATCTTTATTCTGTAGGTCATTACTATAAAAATGATACCCAATTTATGTAGTTTTTCTATTATTGTACTACTTTTTTTAAAAATCAAACTTTTTTAACAAAATATTTATGCATAAAATTGTCCTTTTCTGACCCCTATAACTTTTTTAAATTTTTATTGGTACCATTTACCACGTTTTGATAGGACTTTTTTTTTATCGCTTTTTATTAATTTTTTCCTGATATCTGATGTGATAAAAAAAAATATATTTTTGGTGTTTGGTATTTTTTAACATTTACACCGTTTACCGTGCAGGATCATAAACATTATATTTTAAAAGTTTGGTTTTTATTTTATTTATGCATGCGGCAATATCAAATTTGTAATTTTAAAAAAAATTTTTTTTTGTAAAATGGGAAAATAAGGGTGATTTGATTTTTTATTAGGGGAGGGGGTTTTTACAGAATTTTCCGAAATTTTTTTTATTTTTATTTGACACTTTGTAAGTCCCCATAGGGGACTTTTATATGCAATCATTAGATTGCAGTCACTGTATAACTCTATGCCTATAGCAATCCACTATGGCTAAGCCAGGATACATCAGTGAATCGGCAATCATCAGCAGGAGGCAGGTAAGGGGACCCTCCTCCACCATTTTCGATTACGTTGTGGGGTTCAGTCAGCTCCACTGAGCTACTGACACTTCACTTTTGTCTTAGACAATATGATCTGCATCGATCACAGTGTCTAAAGGGTTAAATGCTGGGCAGCACCACTGCCCGGCATAAGCAGTGAGTTTCTGGCTACTGATTGTAGCCGACACTCAATGCTCTAAAGCGAGCGCAGCTCCAGCGCTTGCTTCAAAGCCCCTTTAGAATTCAGGGTGTACAGTTACGCCCTTGATCCTTTATCTCTTGGGGAACAAGGCCATACCTGTACGCCCCTTAGCCCCCTCCCTTTCTATAACGCGGGGCCATGCCAGCCGGGACACTGATCGCGGTGCCGCATGCTATTAAGCCTTTAGCCATGGCGTTCAAAGCTGATCGCCGCGGCTAAAGCAAAACTAATATGCTCCGGCAGCTCAGTCGGGCTGATCGGGACCATCGCGATGAAATCGCAAAGTCCCGATCAGCTAGGACGCAGCAGGAGGGTGTCTTACCTGCCTCCTGCGCGTCCGATCGCCGAATGACTGCTCCGTGCCTGAGATCCAGGCAGGAGCAGTAAAGCACCGATAACACTGATCAATGCAAAGCTATGGCTTTGCAGTGATCAGTGTAAAAGATCAGTGTGTGCAGTGTTATAGCCCCCTATGGGAGCTATAACACTACAAAAAAAAGTGTGAAAAAAAAAGTTAATAAAGATCATTTTACCCCTTCCCTAATAAAAGTTTGAATCACCCCCCTTTTCCCATAAAAAAAACTGTGTGAATAAAAATAAACATATGTGGTATCGCCACGTGTCCGAATTATAAAAATATATTGTTAATTAAACCGCACGGTCAATGGTGTACGCGCAAAATAATTCCAAAGTCCAAAATAGCGTATTTTTGGTCACTTTTTATTTCATGAAAAAATTCATAAAAAGCGATAAAGTCCAATCAATACAAAAATGGTACCGCGAAAAACTTCAGATCACGGTGCAAAAAATTAGCCCACATACCGCCCCTTACGCAGAAAAATAAAAAAGTTATAGGGGTCAGAAAAGGACAATTTTAAACATTTTAATTTTCGAGCATGTAGTTATGATTTTTTCCAGAAGTACGACAAAATTAAACCTATATAAGTAGGATATCATTTTGAACGTATGGACTAGAGATGAGCGAACTTACAGTAAATTCGATTCGTCACGAACTTCTTGGCTCGGCAGTTGATGACTTTTCCTGCATAAATTAGTTCAGCTTTCCGGTGCTCCCGTGGGCTGGAAAAGGTGGATACAGTCCTAGGAGACTCTTTCCTAGGACTGTATCCACCTTTTCCAGCCCACCGAAGCACCGGAAAGCTGAACTAATTTATGCAGGAAAAGTCAGCAACCGCCGAGCTGAGAAGTTAGTGACGAATCAAATTTACTGTAAGTTCGCTCATCTCTAGTATGGACCTACAGGATAAAGATAAGGTGTCATTTTTACCGAAAAATGTACTACCATATTTATCGGGGTATACCACGCACCGGCCTATAACATGCACCCTCATTTTACCAAGGATATTTGGGTAAAAAAAGTTTTTTACCCAAATATCCATGGTAAAATGAGGGTTGCTTGTGTGCGCGTGTATACCCCGATACACCCCCAGGAAAGGCAGGGGGAGAGAGGCCATCGCTGCCCGCTTCTCTCCCCCTTCCTTTCCTGGGGTCTAGAGCCCTACTGCCGGCCCTTCTCTCCCCCTGGCTATCGGCGCTGCTGCCCGTTCTGTCCCCCTGACTATCGGTGCCGGTGCCCCATTGCCGGCGCCGATAGCCAGGGGGAGAGAAGTGGCGCTGACAGCCAGTGGGAGAGAAGGGGCAGCGGCACCCATTGCCGGCGCCGCTGCCCTGTTGCCTCCCCCCATCCCCGGTGGCATAATTACCTGTTGCTCGGGTCGGGTCCGCGCTGCTGCAGGCAGGTGCCGCTGCCCCTTCTCTCCCACTGGCTGTCGGTGCCGCTTCTCTCCCCCTGACTATCGGCGCTGGCAATGGGGCACCGGCACCGATAGTCAGGGGGACAGAACGGGCAGCAGCGCCGATAGCCAGGGGGAGAGAAGGGCCGGCAGCAGGGCTCTAGACCCCAGGAAAGGCAGGGGGAGAGAAGCGGGCAGCGACGGCCTCTCTCCCCCTGCCTTTCCTGGGGGTGTATCGGCGTATAACACGCACATAGACTTTAGGCTAAAAATTTTAGCCTTAAAAGTGCGTGTTTATACGCCGATAAATACGGTACGTAGAAATATAAGCCTCCAAAATTTACAGTTTTTTTCTTCAATTATGTTGCACAATGATTTTATTTTCCGTTTTGCCGTAGATGTTTTTTGTGTCTACAAAAGGCGCAAAAAGGCGGATGCAGAGTTTATTTGCGCTTTTAGCACCTTTTGGTTTACACATTTCTGCTGATTTTGAGTTGCAATCCACTGATTTTGGCAATGCCCATGATATAGACAGGTTTTATGAAGGTCCAAAGCCACGAAAAAGTCTCTAAAACTACACCAGCTCAGACTTGGCTTAGCTCTTTGGTGTATGTGGAGAGAGACATTTCAGAAAAGGGGTACCTGCACAAAATTTATCACATGCTCTGTGACCATTTAATAAACTTGGTGCTCCTACACATTATCAGCACACAAAAAAAGGTGTAGAAAAATTCTTCACTTACACCTACAATGATAAATGCCGGCCTATGTCTTTAACAGGTTAAGGGGGAGGGTTCTACCTACAGGAGCGCAAACTGCATTCAGACGGGGTCCTACCCCCAGGGAACAAGCTACCTTCATGGGGTCCTACAAAAAGTAGGGTGTACCTTAAGGGGCTCCCACCAACAGACAAACAACTACCCACAGGTGGTCCTACCAACACGAGGGAACTACCTTCGGGGGGGTCTTATCTACAGGGGGCAAGCTACCTTCAAGAGTGCCCCACTTATATAGGGGAAAATGCATAGAGGGGAATAAACTACCTACAGGGGGCAAACTAAATACAGGGAGGTCCTACTTACAGGGGAAATAAAACATATAATAATTTAAACTACATACTGGGAGAACTATATACAGGGGGCACTAGCATACTGTGGGAAACTACCTACAGGGGGAGACTACCTAATGGGGAAAACTACCAGCTTGAGAAACCTCCCTAATAATGTATACCTACCTACACATCCCCAACAGACCCACTTACCACCAACCCACTTGCCTATAGATGGAGAAATGTGTGGAGCCTACCATGTTAGTTGGGCATGTTTGGCAGAGATGAGCTATGGCTGGAAGAAATCATCATGGTGGTCTGGGCTAGAGAGCGAAAAAATGGGAAAGTGATTTGCTCTGGTAAAAGAAGATATCTGAGATATAACAGCACCGTTAACAGCACAGCTAACAGAGATATATATAGATATTGTGTATTGCCTCTTTGCCATTTTTTGTCTTTTGTAGAAAATTATTAGATAGGGGTGCCCTGAGGTTAAGAAAACAAAAACAAAGATTTTAACCCCTTCCCGCAGAATGTCATATATAAACGCCGGGTTGTGCAGTCCCGACGTTTATAAATGACATTCAGTTAACCCGGCGATGCGCAGCGTCGCACGGGTTAACTGGCAGAAGTCCCGCTGTTTCCAGCAGGGGACAACTTCTGCTTCACCCCCAGGACCATCCATTGATGGTCCTGGTCAGCGATCACTGTGATTGGTCCCTGTGGACCAATCACAGTGACTTGGGGTGAAAGTTCAGATCCCCCGCACTGCCCGCCCCTGGAAGTCGGGCAGAACGGGGGACGATGGCTGCGGGGGCTCGCGGGGACCTGCGGCATAGGTGGGCGGCCTGGACCGGCGGCCTTACCCGAACCAGCGGCGGGACCGGCCACGTGGACGAGCAGCGACGGGACCGCCAGGTAAGTATGTGGTTCTCAGAAGCAGCAGTGGAGATCTTCACTGCTGCTTCTAGGAGTCTGAAAACTACAACTCCCAGCATGCCTAGAGAGCCTTTGGCTGTCTGGGCATGCTGGGAGTTGTAGTTTTGCGACATCTGGAGGGCCCCAGTTTGGAGACCATTGTATAATGGTCTCCAATCTGTGCTCTTCCAGCTGTTGCAAACTGCAACTCCCAGCATGCACTGACTGTCCAGGCATGCTGGGAGTTTTAGTTCAGCAACATCTGGCCCTTCAGATGTTGCCGAACTACAACTCCCAGCATGCCCTTCAGCTGTCTGGGCATGCTGGGAGTTGTAGTTTTGCAACAACTGGAGACACACTGATTGGGAAACATTGTCTGTTTCTAACTCAGTGTTTCCTAACCTGTGTGCCTCCAGCTGGTGCAAAACTACAACTCCCAGCATGCACTAACAGACCATGCATGCTGGGAGTTGTAGTTTTGCAACATCTGGAGGGCCCCAGTTTGGAGACCATTTTATAATGGTCTCCAATCTGTGCTCTTCCAGCTGTTGCAAAACTACAACTCCCAGTATGCACTGACTGTCCAGGCATGCTGGGAGTTTTAGTTCAGCAACATCTGGCCCTTCAGATGTTGCCGAACTACAACTCCCAGCATGCCCTTCAGCTGTCTGGGCATGCTGGGAGTTGTAGTTTTGCAACAACTGGAGACACACTGGTTGGGAAACATTGTCTGTTTCTAACTCGGTGTTTCCTAACCTGTGTGCCTCCAGCTGTTGCAAAACTATAACTCCCAGCATGCACTAACAGACCATGCATGCTGGGAGTTGTGGTTTTGCAACAGCTGGTGCACCCCCCCCCCCCCCCGTGAATGTACAGGGTACATTCACATGGGCGAGGGTTTTACAGTGGGTTTCTCGCTGCAAGTTTGAGATGCAGCAAATTTTGCGCTGGGAAACTCGCTGTAATCCCCTGCCCATGTGACTGTACCCTAAAAACACTACACTACACTACACCAACACAAAATAAAATAAAAAGTTAAAAACACTACATATACACATACCCCTACACAGCCCCCCTCCCCCAATAAGAACGTCCGGTACACCACTGTTTCCAAAGCAGAGCCTCCAACTGTTGAAAAACAACAACTCCCAGTATTGCCGGACAGCCGTTGACTGTCCACGCATGCTGGGAGTTTTGCAACAGCTGGAGGCACCCTGTTTGGGAATCACTGGCGTAGAATACCCCTATGTCCACCCCTATGCAAATCCCTAATTTAGGCCTCAAATGCACATGGCGCTCTCACTTTGGAGCCCTGTCATATTTCAGGGCAACAGTTTAGGGCCACATATGGGGTATCGCCGTACTCGGGAGAAATTGCGTTACAAGGTTTGGGGGGCTTTTTCTTCTTTAACCCTTCATGAAAAGGAAATGTTGGGGTCTACACCAGAATGTTAGTGTAAAAAAATTACATTTTTTACACTAACATGCTGATGTTGCCCTATACTTTACATTTTCACAAGAGGTAAAAAGGAAAAAAGCCCCCCAAAATTTGTAACGCAATTTCTCCCGACTACGGAGATACCCCATATGTGGGCGCAAAGTGCTCTGGGGGCGCACAACAAGGCCCAGAAGGGAGAGTGCACCATGTACATTTGAGGTGATTTGCACAGGGGTGGCTGATTTGCACAGCGGTTTTGACAAATGCAAAAAAAAAAAAAAAAAACATGTGACCCCATTTCGGAAACGACACCCCTCCCGGAATGTAATGAGGGGTGCAGTGAGAATTTACCCCCCACAGGTGTCTGACGGATCTTTGGAACAGTGGTCCGTGAAAATGAAAACTTGTACAGCCCACTGTTCCAAAGATCTGTCAGACACCAGTGGGGACAAATGCTCACTGTACCCCTTGTTACGTTCCTCAAGGGGTCTAGTTTCCAAAATAGTATGCCATGTGTTTTTTTTGTTGCTGTTCTGGCACCATAGGGGCTTCCTAAATGCGACATGCCCCCCGAGCAAAATTTGCTCTCACAAAGCCAAATATGACTCCTCTTCTGAGCATTGTAGTTCGCCCAGAGTGCACTTCAGGTCAACTTATTGGGTACCTCCATACTCAGAAGAGATGGGGTTACAAATTTTGGGGGTATTTTCTGCTATTAACCCTTGCAAAAATGTGAAATTTTTGGGGGAAACACACATTTTAGTGGAATTTTTTTTTTTTTTTTTTACATATGCAAAAGTTGTGAAACACCTGTGGGGTATTAAGGCTCACTTTATTCCTTATTACGTTTCTCAAGGGGTCTAGTTTCCAAAATGGTATGCCATGTGTTTTTTTTTTGCTGTTCTGGCACCATAGGGGCTTCCTAAATGCAACATGCCCCCGAGCAATATTTGCTATCAAAAAGTCAAATATGACTCCTTCTCTTCTGAGCATTGTAGTTCGCCCATAGTGTACTTCAGGTCAACTTATGGTGTACCTCCATGCTCAGAAGAGAAGGGGTTACAAATATTGGAGGGGGGGTATTTCCTGCTATTAACCCTTGGAAAAATGTGAAATTTGGGGGGAAACGCACATTTTAGTGAAAATTTTTTTTATTTTTTTTACATATGCAAAAGTTGTGAAACACCTGTGGGGTATTAAGGCTCACTTTATTCCTTGTTACGTTCCTCAAGGGGTCTAGTATCCAAAATGGTATGCCATGTGAGGGTTTTTTGCTGTTCTGGCACCATAGGGGCTTCTAACATGCAACATGCCCCCCAAAAACCATTTCAGAAAAACGTACTCTCCAAAATCCCCTTGTCGCTCTTTCCCTTCTGAGCCCTCTACTGCGCCCGCCGAACACTTTACATAGACATATGAGGTATGTGCTTACTCAAGAGAAATTGTGCTACAAATATAAGTATAAATTTTCTCCTTTTACCCCTTGTAAAAATTCAAAAATTGGGTCTACAAGAACATGCGAGTGTAAAAAATGAAGATTGTGAATTTTCTCCTTCACTTTG